>NW_007726216.1:797499-803311 GCF_000696425.1 Galeopterus variegatus | reverse complement strand
GGGATCCGAACCCTCGGACGGGAGCGCCGCCGCGCTTCCCAAGCGGCGCACTATCCAGTGCGCCACCGGGCCGGCCCACTGTTTAACAATTTTAATACTTAAACGTAATTATACTCAATTGGTGAATTTTATGTTCTGGTTAAGTAATTCTCTGAATGCTAAGTAAAAGTGATAAGCTTCTGATCCTAAAAATTATAGATAAATATTTTAGATAACCACTTTTTTTTTATTCATGAAGCCCATACCATCCTAATTTTTTTGTCATATTTTTCTACCTCTCTTCCTGCTTCTCCCCTCTCACTTCTTCATTATAGGTGTGGCAGAGAAGACACAGCTTCTGAAATTGAGTGTGCCTGCTACCTTTATGCTTGTGTCTTTAGATGAAGGTCCAGGTCCTCCAATCAAATATCAGTATGCTGAATTAGGCAAATTATACTCAGTAGTGTCACAGCTGATTCGCTGTTGCAATGTCTCATCAAGAATGCAGTCTTCAATCAATGGTAAAGTAGAATGCTCCATTCTTTACAATAGTTTTAAGATACCGCTGGGCATATATAATAATTGATTATTAAATGTAATTCTGAAAATTTAAATATTTTGAGTCCTATACCTTTTTCACATATTTAATGAGTATCTTTTTTTCTATCTACTTGCTACTAAGGGGTAAGAATTAACTCTTTATATTGTTAAATGCCAGTGTTGGCATTTAAATTTTGCATTTTAGGGCTGGCCAGTTAGCTCAGTTGGTTAGAGCATGTTGCTGATAACACCAGAGTCTAGGGTTCTATTCCTATACTGGTCAGTTGCTGCCGCCCCATCCCGCCCCCGCCCCTCCAATTTTTTTTTTTTTTTTTTTGCGTTTTATCATCATGGTATATCTGATTGTTGTAATGCGTAATATTACTTTCTGGTAGGAAGATTGATTCAAAATATTTTTCTTAAAAAAATTCATAGGATATTTTGTATGGTGAAAGCTGTATTGTTATTGTGAAGAGAAGCTTATTAGTTTTTCATTGATGACAAATCTGTATTCTAGGTAATCCTCCTCTTCCCAATCCTTTTGGTGACCCTAATTTATCACAGCCTATAATGCCAATTCAGCAGAATGTGGCAGACATTTTATTTGTGAGAACAAGTTATGTGAAGAAAATCATTGAAGACTGCAGTAACTCAGAGGAAACTGTCAAATTGCTTCGTTTTTGCTGCTGGGAGAATCCTCAGTTCTCATCTACTGTCCTCAGTGAACTTCTCTGGCAGGTTAAAAAAATAAACATTCATATGTCTCTAATTTGATCTCTTATTCCTTTTATTAATTTATTCACTATGTCTTACCTGTTTTTAGGTTGCCTATTCCTATACCTATGAACTCCGGCCCTATTTGGATCTGCTTTTGCAAATCTTACTGATTGAGGACTCCTGGCAGACTCACAGGTATATACTCTTTTTTTGTTATTGGAATAATAAGACTTGCCTGAGTGTTAGACATAACTGAAATTGACAGTCACCACCTTTGGTTATTTTTTTGTTTTGTTTTCCTCTTGGAGTTTTAATTGAATGTTTTATCTTAAACTTAGGACGAGGGTGAATAATAAGTTTCCTCCTTCCCTTGTGTGTGTGTGTGTGTATAATTTTTTTTCTTTCTCATTACCCAAGTTTCATACTTAATATACTAAGGAAAACTAGCATGGGCTTTTGGTAAACATTTGAATTCTGTTAGTGATGCCCTAGGATTATTTTAGGGTTAGAGTATATTAGTTTTAGAATTAGTCACATGAAGTAACATTTGGTTATCTAAAAATAGTCCCTAGGTACATACAGTCAGTTCCCATTATTTGTGGTAGTTACCTTCTATAAAGTCATCACAAACAGTGATGAACATTTGCTTCTAGGAAGACATATCCAGAGTTTGGTTCCTGTGAGCCTCTATTTACATTTTCATCAACCAATCAGTACATTGATTGTTTTATGTGTATTTCTGTTTAAAGGCACCTTATTTAATAAATGTTGTTGACCATTAACATTGAGCTTCATGGCTAACAGCGCTATAACTCATGCCTGAACCAAGCTTTTTTTTTTTTTTTTTTTTTTTTTGGTGGCTGGCCGGTACAGGGTGTTAGAATACTGTGCTTTAACCACCTGAACAAACCGGCCAGCCCCCTTAACTAAGCTTATTAACACACGTTCTCCATAAAGCACATCATAGCTTTCTTATGCTTAGAAACATTAGACAGCACTTTAGCACTGTATACTTGGGGGCCATTTTACACACGAAATATGAGAAGTTTAGAATGCTAAGATTATCTAGCTTAACTGGCCCTCAAGCTTTCCCCAGAATTCCTCTATTTGGTTTTTTGCAGTAAGAACTTAATATATTATCTTTAATCCCAACAGTTATACAATTGATGATAAATTATGGAATTAGTTGACAACTCTGCCACATAGACGATACTACAGTACTTTATTTCAGGAAGTAACTCAAATCTGTATAGCAGATTTTTTCCTATCTGTCAATATAATAAAACATAACTTGAAAACAAGTTCTATAACAACAAAATGCTTTAAGAGAAGTTAAATCTAGTGGGGATTGCTAATATCAGAATTCATGAAATAGTACTTCCAGATTATCTCCAAATTTACCATCATAGATTTAAAAGACAAATTAATATTGTAAAAATAGCATCAAACCAAAAATAAATTTTCATGAGACACAAAATTTAATAGTTGCAAATTATAGCCATTTATTTCAGGCAGTATTCAGTATCCTTCTCAATATAATCAGAGGATTTGAAATTTTCCTTCAGAGTTGATTTTAATGAAATCTAACCTTTACTATTTTCATTTTAAAAATATTATAAACATTTAAAGCTTTAAACCAGTTAATCACATTTTAACTCTTGTTTTATTAGAGCAAGTGATAATGGTAAAGGCATATGTGCTGGATGAAATGTGGTAAATCAACTTTTATGTAATCAGAGTAGTAAAATAATATGAGTCACTGGCGCAGGCTTAAAAATAATTTTCTCATAATGAGGTTTTAGTTCATTCCGTAAACAGTATTCAAATATTTATAGAGTGTCTACCACGTGCCTGGTACTGGTAGGCTTCAGGGAACAAGGCAGGCAAAGATAATATTGTTAAAGATGGCATTTGAAAACAGTTGATACTAATGGGAAGAAAATGTAATGTGGCAGAAATAATGATTTAACACTTCATTATCACTTTACTAAACTGAAGGTAAAAACAAAATTTTTCAGATTAAACAACAAGAAGCCTATGTGTGATTAATTTGCCTGAAATGATTAAACTTTGCAAAATTGATGATGTAATGATTTCCTGACAATACATATTTTATGAATGCATGTAATGCAAAAAAAATCCTTGCTTTTGGAGCATTCTATTAAGTAAAATATATAGTGTACATAAGAATTTTTAAATTCTCTGTTCAGGTTGGTTTTCTTATTGAGGTAAAATTCATACATATAATGTAAAATTCATCATTTCAGCCATTTTAAAGTATACATTTCAGTGGCTTTTAGTACGTTACAGTGTTGTACAACCATTACCACTATTTAATGCCAGTACACTTCTATTACCCCAAAAGGACCCCTCCCCCACCCCCAATTAAGCAGTCACCTCTTGTTCCTCCCACCCCTGACAACCACTAATCTGCTTTCTGTCTCTAAGGACTTGCCTATTCTGGACATTTTATAAAAATGGAATCATAGTTTATGTCCTTTAGTGTCTGGCTTCTTTCACTTAGCATAATTATTTTTAAGGTTCATGCATGTTATAGCATATATCAGTACTTCATTCCTTTATATGGCTGAATAATATTCTACTCTTTGGACATATACCACATTTTGTTTACTGGCAGGTAATGTTTTTAACACAGTAGAAACAAGGCATATTTTTGCCCCTACAATTTTTTTTTAATTGGTTATTTAGGGAAAGAATAGGAAATAGATGGCTATGTATTATTCTGTTGTAGCTCAACAGGAGCTGAAATGAAATCCTGTATTATGGGCAAATCATACTATGGCCAGTGAACATTGCTTTGTCTGTCATGTATTCTCATTATTAGAATTCAGATTAATTCTGTATTTCCAAATTATGTAACTGTTCTGTAGTCAGTGAATTCTAACTTAACCTTCAAAAATGCAGTTTTATTAAAGGAAATTACTTAAAGCAAATTATTCTCAACCACAGTAGCCATTAACTAAGTTTGCATTACTCTTAGTGTCCTGAATTTGCTTCTATTAGTGTATTTAAATTATGTACATAGCACCAAGGTCAAGGGTTCAGATCGCCATACTGGCCGTGTGCCCCCTCCAACCTCCCCACCCCCAGCCCGCATTACATATGTAACAAAATCATTTTAGATTGGTAATAAATTGGTAAGACGCGGACTTGAATCAGACTGCTAGGCAGCTGTATGATCTTGGGCAGGCTGTTTAACTCCCTCCATTTTCTCATCGGTTCAAGGGTCTAATAATAGTACCTACTGTCTAGTGTTAGATTAAATGATTAAATCAAAGACATTGAGTGGTACGTAATAGGCATTCGATAAATATTAGATGTTTTAGATTTTAGAAGTTTTATATCTGGTTCTCTTTCAGAATTCATAATGCACTTAAAGGAATTCCAGATGACCGAGATGGGCTGTTTGACACAATCCAGCGCTCTAAGAATCACTATCAAAAAAGAGCATACCAGTGTATAAAATGTATGGTAGCTCTCTTTAGCAATTGTCCTGTTGCTTACCAAATCCTTCAGGTGAGGGTTTTTTTTTTTTTTATAATTTTGTAGAGGTTTGCATCAGAATTAAGTATTCTGTTTTAAAAGAAGAGAACCATGAGGATTCGCGTTTGTCATTTTAAGTTAACTTTGAAGTATTTCAAATTCTCTTACATATACGGTTTGATTTTCTCTTGAAGGGCAATGGAGATCTTAAAAGAAAGTGGACCTGGGCAGTGGAATGGCTTGGAGATGAACTTGAAAGAAGACCATACACTGGCAATCCTCAATACACGTACAACAATTGGTCTCCCCCAGTGCAAAGCAATGAAACATCAAATGGTTATTTCTTGGAGAGATCACATAGTGCAAGGATGACACTTGCAAAAGCTTGTGAACTCTGTCCAGAGGAGGTAAAAAAAGCCACCAGTGTGCAGCAGATAGAAATGGAAGAAAGCAAAGTAATTATTTTATAGGCCAGTGTTTATTAATGATAGTATAAAAAATTTATATTGCAGTTTTATTTGCTTTAATGTTTACTATATGTCTTAATTAACAAAGGAGCCTTCTTTTGGAGAAATTTCTGTGAAATTGCCTGAAATGTTGTATTTCTAAGGGAATCCAAATCATGTTTTTTTCAACTGCTTTAATTCGTTTATCTGCAGTAAAAGAAAAGTTGTTAATGGGTCAGTTTTGTAGATTTTAAAAATTTAGTTCAAATAGAAAAGGTTAAAAATAAACTTGAATTTGCCTACATACTTTTTTATCTTTAAATATTTAATATTAGGAGCCAGATGACCAGGATGCCCCAGATGAGCATGAGTCGCCTCCACCTGAAGATGCCCCATTATACCCCCATTCACCTGGATCTCAATATCAACAGGTAAACAAGATTCCATTTGTTTTTATCCCCTAGAATCATTTTTATACTTAATTTTAAAGGATGGCTAATTTTTTTTTTTTTGTCTTTTTGTCTTTTTGTCTTTTTTCGTGACCGGCAACGGATCACAACCCTCAGTGTTGCGCCCGTACTGGACCGGGACCGGCTACGGGATCGCAACCCTCGGTGTTGCCCCCG
>NW_007726216.1:792159-797151 GCF_000696425.1 Galeopterus variegatus | reverse complement strand
TGGGATCCGAACCCTCGGCAGGAGCGCCGCCGCGCTTCCCAAGCGGCGCACTGTAGCAGTGCGCCACCGGGCCGGCCCCAGGATGGCTAAATTTTTTGTTGTGACTATAATAAAGTAATAGAGGGACTATTCAGACTAACTTTGGTGGCATGATGAGAAGAGGAATGGTTGGAATGGGGTCTGGTGCAGCATGTTCGAAATTGCCCCTGTGGTGTTTTCCTTGTCAAGTAGGTGTTCCTCTTGTGCTAGAAGTTACAGTTAGTGAAACTGTGTGATAACTCATGTCCACATAAAATGATAATCGTTTTATATGAAGGATTGTGATGACATTTCCTGTTAGGAGGCTAAGTCTGCAAGTGGATTCTGACGACATTAAGATGGCAATGATGTAAGAGGTCCTTGGTTACTTAACTCCAGGTTTCAGTGACAGTAAAAATTACTAAAAGAAGCAAGAATCTGGCAGATTTCCATAGGTGATTAACTGTAAAATAAATAAGTAAATAAATAAAATTAGATGAAGAACCATTCTAAATGAGAACTTTTCTTTCTTAAACCCAGATGTGACTAAATCAGGTCTTTTGAGGCAGTGGTACTCAAACTTGAACGGGTTTCAGAGTCTTCTGGAGGGCTTGTTATAGCACAGAGAGCTGGATCCCATCCCATAGTGTCTGATTCCATGGGTCTGTGTGGAGCCAGAAAATCTGCCCTTCTAACTAGTTCCCAGTTAGTTAGAAGGAGCTGCTGCTGCTTGTCCGGGAGCCATATTTTGAGAAACATTCAAGACATTCTTATTTTGGGGGGTATAAATAGAAACATTGAATAGTTAGGAAGTGCATATTCAACATATTTATTTTCATAATACAAATCATAGAAAGTAAAGCCTAAATTTTTCTTGGCTTAGCTGGTGGGGATGTACAGAAAAATGTGAACACCATAGGGTTCAGGCATTTGAAAAGGTTAAGGAACCGAATCCACAGGGAGAAAAGTTAATGTTCCTCAGCCCTGACAAAGTTCATATGTTAATCATGCCTTTATCATTTTCTTCAACATTGTTTTGTTTTCATTAATGTTCTGTGTTCAGGGATATTGCTCTTGCAGATTAATATCATGGTCAATAAATCAGATTTATCATAGGAAAGAGTCAACAATAGATGTGTTCTAGCTCACTGATCATTCTTTTTGAAGGTTTTTGACCATGAGCAATAACAAGCTAATCCCTTATTTGTCGCAGGAGTCTACATTTTTGGCACTAAAAGTCACTTTGGGGGCCGGGGCGGGGGGCTGGCCATTTAGTTTGTTAGAGTGTGATGCCCATAACACCAAGGTCCAGGGTTTGAGCACTGTACCGGACAGCTGCCACATAGATAGATAAATGTCACTGGCCAAAGATTTATGCAGACCTACATAATCACTGCTCTTCTTTGGGGCTTTGGGGTTTGTATTTACACTAGCTTTTTGTCTTTCAAACCAATTTCTCCCACTATTAGCCCAAGTGTATTGAAATGGTAAGTCACAGGAATAAAAGAAATGTTTACATTTCCACAAACTTCAGCCCATGATTTTAAAGTTTGTTTACTATGTGAAAAATTTTAACATGCGGATCTCTTCTCCCCTCCCAGAATAATCATGTGCATGGACAGCCATATACAGGCCCAGCAGCACATCACATGAACAACCCTCAGAGAGCTGGCCAACGAGCACAAGAAAATTATGAAGGCAGTGAAGAAGTAGCCCCACCTCAGACCAAGGATCAGTGAAATGCACATTATTAACTGGCTCCATCAAGACTGTGCACCCAGGCCTTACAGTCCAACCTTTTTCTGTGTCTGGCTAATATTTAAAACTAGAAAAACTATTCCTAATCAACATGGAGCGGAAAGTTTATTCACTGTCTTATCTGCAGAAATTTGCTGTCCATATATAACCCGCCTGCAGTGGAAAGTGTATAGTGTTTTGTAATAAATGGCCTGATGCTAATGTGTAAATGGCAAAGGTGTATATAGTATATTAATGTTTGACTGTTAATTCTTAAGCAAGAAACTTTTTTCTTGATGAGACTCACAGATCTACAAAAACTACAAAAGTTAATTTTCTTGTTATACCCACTGCTCTCTGCAACCAGTGTTGCCTGCCTCATGGCAGTTGGACCTACTCATTTACAAAAACAAAAAATAAACCAACAGCAACAAAACAGAGCCCATTCATGTCAGCCACACCAATAGTTTCATGTTAATTCTTTGCCACTGGAATCAGTTTTACTATGAGCAATGTAAGGCTGGTAACCTTTAAATTATTTGGTTGATGTGGAAAATTGGTGATGTAACATTGTTTCTAGTTCTTTTTCATTGCCTTTTTATTCTGATATTAGGTTAATCACTTTGAAGCTATAGTTATGCTGTAACATTTAGCATGGCTTCACACCAAGTTAGTGTAGCCAGTGAGGAAAAAATTATTGTAATGACAGCAGTTGTCCCAGAGTGACAGCTGTATTGCTCAGAGCTTTTCCTTCTTACACCTAGAATATAAAATAGAAAACAAGGGGAGAGATGTGACGAACAGGTGGTTTTCAGTTGCACATATGTTTTTTCCATCTAATGTTTAACAGTTCAATCTCTGGGTGGGATAAAGAACACTTAAGTATAATTACGTAATGGGAATTTTGAAAGATTTGAAACAAATATGCAAAAATTTGCTATGCCAGAATGCTGGAGCATAATAGAAGACTGTATTTGGTGTGCTTGTTTTGTTTGTTTGGTAGAGCTTATTAGGTGAATCTTCTAAAAAAAAAAAAAAAAAACTTTCTTCGGCTGGATCCCAGTGATGTGGAAGTCATCAGAATTCCCACAGTACTTGGGAGTACCTCTACACCAAGATGTCTGGCTGATTTTCTGCTCAGTCACAATTTTACTTGAAAGCAAGAATTGTCCTAGCTCCTTTTCCATTATTCCAAAAATTTTAACGTTCAAAGCAGGGTCTAATTAAAAAACTACTGGTTAGTTAATATAATTGAGGTGTCACAATTTCAGAAATAAACATTTGATTAAAGATAAGGAACTCATCAGTTAATACTGTATTTAAAAGAGAATTGGTAACTTGAATGTGTGTAATTTTTTGGAACCTGTCAAAAAACCAAATACCCCTGCAAACAGATACAGCCCACCCTATTTAAATATTTTGCTGTTTTATTTTATAGAAATTATTTTGCTGAATTCACAAATAGAATTTGATTTAAGAAGAAATTTTTGTCCTGTGGTGTTTTGTTTTTTGGTTACTTTTTTGTCCTTTTTTTTTTTTTTTAGGACTACATATTAAAAATTCTGTGCATAGCATGCCTAGGTATGACATTGAATTCAGGATTTCAGTCACACAGTTTTTGTGCACAGAAACAGAAAGATTTGACCTTTGGCTCTTTACTAAGGATTTAGAGAAAACATGTTGACACTGTAAAAGTTTCCTAACATAATGTACTTTTTGTATGTTTTTTATATACATGTATATTTAATGAGCACAAGCTTGGTTGTATTTTTTACAATTCAGTTAGTAGGAAGATGTTCTGTCAAAAGGCTGTAGTTGGAACTGAACAAAGGAGAAACAAAATCGAGCATTGAATTATTTTGTGATTAAAAGGGGCAGGTATTTAAGATAAAGCTTTGGGTATCTTATTTTGCAGTACTCTTTGCTTCTAGGTTTTCTGTAATATTAGGAGATTTTGACTCTAGATAGCTTCTGTTTTTATTTTAAGTATATTACATCTGAATTTAAGTTTGAACAAAAGTCCTACACGGTGTTTGCAATCCCAGTTGCTGGTTTTAATTTAAAAGTTCCTCGATTACAACCTTCCTCAACAGCAAGTGAAATAGATTAACTTTATTTATTTGGACAAGTTACTATTGTTTGTTTTTTGTTTTCTTTCGGCAGCTGGCCGGTATGGGGATCCAAACCCTTGACCTTAGTGTTGTAACACCGTGCTGTAACCAGCTGAGCTAACCAGCCAGCCCAAGTTACTATTGTTAGATACACCATTTCACCATCTGAGGTGATTTTTGTATTT
This sequence comes from Galeopterus variegatus, assembly GCF_000696425.1. Lineage (NCBI taxonomy): Eukaryota > Metazoa > Chordata > Mammalia > Dermoptera > Cynocephalidae > Galeopterus > Galeopterus variegatus. Next base: position 793,100 of record NW_007726216.1, on the reverse strand, counting down.
CCTGCTCCTTAAAAGTATGTAATGTACTTGATTTAAAAACTTTAACTTCCTAGAGAAGAAAAACTTGACATTTTTAAAAGGCTGTGAATTTTTCTTGTTGGAGGTAGACCCAACTTTGGTTGCTTTGAATTTACAAGCTCCCTTGTGCGAGGGGGAGGGCTTTTGAATCATCTTTCCCTCCGTTTGGAAGAATGGAAGAACGGTCTGTGTTGTGACCAGTAGTGAGGGAAAGTAAATGGAGTTATTTTTGTTCGTGCAAATTATTTTCTATATTTAACTCTTAAGCATTAATGTATAAGCAGAAATTTTAAGATGCATGTTATTGTAAGAGCAACATAGTGGTGAATTTGAAGTCTTTCTGAACATAAATGGCACATTTTAAATTTCAAGTCTTCAAAGTGCCTAAAAATTATTTAATTCTCCCTCAACTGATTTTTTTGAGCCATATATTTCCTACTTTAAATATTTGTTGTGAAGTCACTAGTCTTCCCTTGAAAGACATACCCCCAGGATTCTAAATGGCATGATTGCTTTATAGAAGATGGTAGAATCTGTTCACTTTAAAGACTGAGGATATTTTAGTTGTGAAACTGTTAACAAGAGTTTTGCCGTATTGGATCTAAGTATTTCAGTGCACAACTTGGTGAAAACCATATTGCTGCTGTTTCTAAGCAACCAACCAAATTTTCATGTTCAGCATTGTAGAGGCAGAAATAACATAATCATATTTGGGGTTTTTTTCCTTTCATTGATTTTATCTCAGTGATAATTTCCCAGCCTTATGTCTTTTAGCTATTATGTATACAAATTTAGAATTATTATAATGTTTTCTATTTTTTTCATGGTTAGCTTTTATTAGTGAATGTTAACAGCATAAGTCTTTTTTTTTTTTTTTTTTCCTTTTTGCCTTTTTTCGTGACCGGTAATGGGATTGCAACCCT
>NW_007726216.1:787263-791772 GCF_000696425.1 Galeopterus variegatus | reverse complement strand
CCCGCACCGTGCTCAACCAGTGAGCGGACCGGTCTCTATATGGGATCTGAACCCTCGGCGGGAGCGCCGCCGTGCTCCCAAGCGCCGCACTCTACCGAGTGCGCCACCGGGCCGGCCAACAGCATAAGTCTTTAATCCTAGTAGTGGTTAAAAGGATGAGGAACCTTTTTAATTTGAATTACTTTGTAAATGAAAGCAACAGTCTGTGAATATTCAGATTACTACTTAAAACTAGTTGTTTCAGTTCTTTTTTTTATCAGTATTCTTCCAGCTTATGTTCTCCTAGGAACTATTTTACTTTGCTGAATTTTGTTAAGTTGGTGGATATATCCTGCCTTATTTAGAATTATAACTGGATTAAGAAAATTGCCTTTTCATTATAAGTGCCCAATTTTGGTCTCTACTTTGAAGGTACTGCATACTGTTGATAAAGGAAAACAACCCTCCAGCCCCACCCCAGTTTTTGTGTTACCAAGGGGAAAAAAACATTCAGTACTGGTTTCTTAGTAGGGCTCAACCAGAATTGGTCCTACACCTATGCGAGTGTTTAGTATTTGAAAATAAGGTTTGGGGGATGATAAATCACTACAGAAGTGCTAAATGTGTTAACTTGCTGCCGATTGTATTTATAACAATTATTTTACGTTTACAGAAATGTAGCACTTTTCCTCCAAGTTTATAGGTCTAAGAAAAAGGGGGGAAAGATGCACCACATTTTAAAGTTGCAAATAAGTGAAAATTTCTTTTACTTTGAAATCTAGATTCTCAAAAGGAAATTTCAACCACCCAAATCACACACTTCTTAGCCTTTTACAAGCCAACAGACTGACATGAAGATTGTCCACAGTTCCTAAGATTTAGCACATATACAAAAATAAAACTTTATAAATTAAAATTCGGTTTTCACTTTTGTTTATTAAAATAAGATTTCTAAACAGGAGGTAACAGGGGTGTGATAGATCTGAAGGGACTTTTTAAAAGGGAAATGTTTAGGGGTGGATAGCTGTCATTTCGTATATTCAAAGTGTGTTCACATCTTAGCAGTTCAGAAGTTGAGCTGTGATCTAGTTTCTGACTTTGTTCTAAAACCCAGATTTGACAGCTTGGTGTTTCAAAGTTCTTCTTAAAATTTTGAAATAAAGCAGGTGTTTTGAGGGGAATTGACAAGTTAAAATTGAGTTATTGAGCACATTCCATCTGCTTTGGTTTTTAGTATCTAAAACATAACTCCTTGTCATGTGCCAAGGAAATATAACTTCCACAGAAACCTGTTGGTGCTTCCCTAAAGTTGGGTTTTCATCAGATTTAATTTCACTGATGTATTTTCTTAAAGTAGAATCGGAAGACTAATATTTTTCCGCAGTTTGGAAAACCTCTGGTTTGATTAGACTGGTTGAATTGAATTTAAGTATTTCTAGCCACACGAATACACCAAACTGAATGAAAGTCTGTACAGTCACCAATATTTTGAACTGCTTCATTGTAATCTGACAGGTAGGCAAAAACATTTTTATCTGTATACCTCAAAGTTTAAACTTTATCTAGAATTGGGGTTATATGAAAGGTTTTAATATCTTTTTAGAGATTAAAAATTCTTGAGAGAAATGTTCTTAAACCACACTAAGAAACTTTATAAAGCAAATTTTAGACCCATATAAAAATCAGTTGATTATTTTAGACATTCCATTTGAAAGTACAAAATTCAAGAACAGTAAAATGGGAATAGTTTCAGCTATCTGAGATAAAACAGGTCTGATTCTGCTCCATTAACACTATAGAGAATATACTGCATTTCGTCAAAGATGCCGTTGATGATAATGTGCACTGTAAGCAAAATCGCTGACTTTGAGGGATACTAAAACATAGGAAATCCCACCTGCTGGTACTCCATGTCATGGCAAATACTTTTTTACATCTGGAAGTAGGTTTTTGTTGTAGTAGGCTTTTCTCACATTGCTTGTTTTTCCATTAGTGGAATTTTTTTTTTCTTTTGGCAGTTGGCCAGTATGGTGATCTCAATGAACCCTTGACCATAGTGTTACAACACTGTTCGCTAACCAAGTGAGCTAGCCATCCAGCCCTGTATTAGTGGAATTTAGAAATCTTATTTTTATGTGTAATTACTAATAGAGCTGGCAATTTATAAAGAAAAAGCTTGATGGAACTGAAACTTTGAAGGGTCATCAAACTATTAATGAAGATATATATAATAGCCCTAGATAGGGGTCCTATGGAGATAGTTTTGTGTCATGGCCTCCAATTTTCACAGACTATATTTTTTTGGCGGCTGGCCCATATGGGGATCCAAACCCTTGACCTTGGTGTTAATCAGCACTAGGGTCTAACCAGGTGAGATAACCAGCCAGGCCTTCACAGACATTTTTAGTTAAAACACCAAGTGAACTTTCTGGCTCTACCAATATTGTTCAACTGCCCTGGATTATCTTTGCCAAAGTACTTTGTACGTTAGAAAATGAGTATAGCAACTGGCTTCCTTGGCCTTTGGACATTGGAAAGTCTTCCTGAGGAGTCCTTTGGAGCAATTCACTTGCATGAGGAATAGAAGTGTATTCTCAACAGTGTTACTGTGCCTCGTAAGTCATCTTAAATCACTTGCCATTAATTCTGTTATATTTTCATCTAATTCTTCCCCACCCATTAGAACATTGGGTACACCTTTGGAGTTCAGAAGTAAAGATAATTTTGGCTGGGTCTTAAATCTAGTGTTCTAGGTGGGACTAGAGAAGGAAGCATTTGCTTCGTAGAAGTTCAGAATCACCTCCCCTTCTTAAATACTGCCTTTCTGATGGCTTTAGCAATGGCACATAGTGTGTGAGGGAAAGCCCTTCATAAAATCCATTTCCTAAGGTGTGTATATATTTAGGGTGCATCCCTGATGTATTTCTTGACATAAATTAGCATGTTCTGTTGAGCGATTAGGGAAACAACTTTGAGGCTGTGCTTAAAATCAGAAACCTAGATAGTGACTGCTTAAATTTGTGAGTACCTTCTCATTGAAAATATTAATCAGTAGTACTAGTAATTAGTTCTTTCAGCCATCTACTTTCAGAATGTGTTGAGCATTTATTATGAATCCTTTCTAGCAAAATGGGCCTTATGCAGATTCCCAAAAGTTAACGTTAAACATATCTTCTTTAGGAAGTATGACTTACTCAAAGACTAAGACCATGAATGTAGTAAAGAGTTTAAAAGATGCCAGATTTATTTTTGGCGGCTGACTGGTACAGGGATAGAACCCTGGACCTTGGTGTTATCAGCACCACACTCCAACCAACTGAGCTGAGTGGCCAGAAGTTGGTTTTAAATACTAGGTTCTTAGGTGGTAGTTAGCCTTCTCTATTACTCCAATGGAATTTTTAACTCATAGAAATACAGGCGGACCGGTAAGCTCAGTTGGTTAGAACGCCACCTTATAGGGCTGGCCCGTGGCTCACTGGGGAGAGTGTGGTGCTGATAACACCAAGGCCACAGGTTTGGATCCCATATAGGGATGGCTGGTTCGCTCACTTGGGAGAGTGTGGTGCTGACAACACCAAGTCAAGGGTTAAGATCCCCTTACCGGTCATCTTTAAAACAAACAAACAAACAAACAAAAACGCCACCTTATAACCAACCACAAGGTCATAGGTTTGGAGCCCCTTACTGGCCAGCCACACACACAAAAACAGAAAAGCAAAAACCAGAAATTCAGACTTGCATGAAAATATTAACAGGTTTGCCTTTCTAATAGCCACGGTTTAGTAACTTGCTAGTAACCTAAGTGCTAGGTAAACTGGATGTTGAGTTATTGTTTAGTACTCATCAACAGCATTAGACATTTGAATATGCCTCTTACACTGATGTTAGCAAATATTCCATTCTTATAGGGAAAATTCAGCACACTGTTTTGGAAGGAGTGCAAGCTGGAGAAGAATGTATTGTTAGAGAAACCTTAGTACATGTGGTAAAATAGAAATGGCTACAGGATGTCCCTCTCGTTCTGTTTTTGTCTCTAGAAAACAGTGCTGAGTAGCCAACAGCAACACTTATATTTTCAGATGCTTTTGAGCAGTAATAGTTTATCAATATGCAATCCACATTTAAGCTTTTAAATGCTGTTTTGCTATGTGGAAGTGTGATGGGCAATGGTCATTACAAAATCAGGGCCGGCTGGTTAGCTCAACTGGTTGGAGCACAGTGTTATAACACCAAGATTTGGATCCCCATACCTCCCAGCCGCCAAAACAAAATCAGTTTGAGGCTGAAAAGAGAACAATAATCTGTATTGTAGAGAAGCTGGTTGAACTCAAGAATTTTTACATTTAAATGCCTTTTTTTTTTTTTTTTTTGGCATCTGGCCAGTATGGGGATACAAACCCCTGATTTTAGTATTGTAACACCATGCTCTAACCAACTGAGCTAAATGACTGGCCCTAAATGCTTTTTTTTTTTTTTTTTTTTTTTTTTTTTTTTTTTTTTTTTTCCTTTTCCGGCAACGGATCCCAACCC
>NW_007726216.1:777048-787238 GCF_000696425.1 Galeopterus variegatus | reverse complement strand
TTTTTTTTTTTTTTTTTTTTTTTTTTTTTTTTTTTTTTTTTTCCTTTTTGTCTTTTTTCGTGACCGGCAACGGATCGCAACCCTCAGTGTCGCGCCCACACCAGACTGGGACCAGCAACGGGATCGCAAACCTCGGTGTTGCGCCCACACCTCGCTCAGCCAGTGACTGGCCGGTCTGTATGTGGGATCCGAACCCTCGGGGGGAGCGCCACTGCACTCCCAAGCGGCGCACTGTAGCAGTGTGCCACCGGGCCGGCCCACCTAAATGCTTTTTTTTAAAGTCGAGAATGAACTGAAAATATAAGGCTAGAATCAAAAGAAGCCTATACGGGGGTACTTCAAGAAGTTTGTGGAAAAACAGAATGAAAGGGCTGGCCGGTTAGCTCAGCTGATTAGAATGCAGTATTGATAACACCAAGGTCAAGGGTTCAGATCCCTATACTGGCCAGATGCCAAAAAAAAAAAAAAAAAGAATTAAAAGATGATATGTCTTTCTATTAACATTTTGAAGTATACTTGTATATAAGAATCTCCTACTAAAAATACTTAGGTCTGATGTTAGGTTGATGTAAAAACAGTTGTTAAAACTTGGCCTTTTAAGTTTGGCCAGTGAATAGGGGGAAAAATGTCAAGTAAGGTTTGTTTTCATATTCTAAATTTGTTTACAGATGTATAAAATCTAAAACGTGTTATATTTTGTGTCTAGATTAAAAGGAAAAACAGCTACCTAAAATAATATAATATGCCACATTTTAAATTATGCTATATATCAATTGCAGTAGTTCTCTGCACTGCATTTAGTGTGAGCTGCCATTGAGGAGCAGCTTTTGTTACAAATTTGACGTGGGATTATAACTTTGAAAACTGAAATATGCCTTTTTCTTTTTTGTAGCTCTGATTTTGAACCTCATTTAAAAATAAGTACATTGAAAAGTTATATGACACATTTCAGGTAACTCAGATGAGGGTTTTCTTGTAGCCACTATTAGGCATGAGAAGAAAAAGTGCTGATGTGTTCTTCAAAAACACAGGTCGCATGAGGGAAAAGAAAATGGCAGCTTGTATTTTCAAGTGACAGCAGGATGTACCCTGACTCAGCACTAATCCATCCAGTTCCCTCAGTAGCTTTAAAGTGTGGATGTCACAGGCCCCAGTGGTGACTTCAGTATAGCACCAAACAAGAGGCTGGCCTGTGAGTTCTGTGTTCGTGCACAAAGGAGTGATGCCTGTACCTAAGAAAGCGGTCTGTGTATGGTTCTCCTCAAGTCTGATCTCAACTCTGAATGTTTTCCCCCATTAAGAAATAAAAGGCTTGTTTATTCATATTAAACCCTACCGTGGTGATTCTGATTAAAGATGCTCCTCCTTTATAGCTTTCAGAAATGGGCTGAATATAGACTGTGCATATTGGTAGCCATTTGTCAAGTATTCAGGGCAAGAATTTTTCTCGTTTGCATTTCAAAAACTCCGGTCTTTGTTAAAATGAATTTTCTCTTCATCAGAAGTTAGTTTTGCTGTGACAATCACTCAGGAATAATAATACTGCAAACATTATCGGGCTGAAGAAATCATGTAAAGAAAGGTGAGAGTGGCTATCGGAACTGAGGCACAGCTCTGCGGTGTGAAGTGTACTTCTGTCTTGAACTCAAATTCTTTTGATAATGCCATAAATTGTGATCTGTCTGGGTTGCTCTCTTGATTTGAATATGGGGGGTTGGGTCCCCAATTAGTCTCTGGAAAGCCCATCACATCAAGTGCACAGTAATTAATTGTTGTTAAAGTAATGTTTATTGGGTCCAGAGAAAGCCTAGTTTCAGGCATATCTTTGCTGGGGGTTTTCAGTTGTACTCTGTCTTTTTGTAAGGAAAGCCAACTTTCTTTACAGATGATGCAACTCTCAGGGTTAAAAAAAAAAAAAAGTCAACAAATAAAATCTCTTAGCTTAAAAAAAAAACCTAAAGAAGAGAAAAATAAAATAAGAAAAATAACAACAACAAAAATATATCTTAGCTTAGAGTTAAAATTGATAAGTTTAGGATTGCCTGGTTACGGATAGGATGATATAACCCCAAGTGGTTTGTTTATGTTGCTGGCTTTTCAGTTGCTTGCTTGTATTTACTCTTTAATATGTTATTCATTCAGATTTTGAACATATACCCATTTGAGGAATATTATCTTGTCCAAATTTGGTTACTTTTCTTTGTATTCATTTTAATTAATTTTCTTTGAAGATGATTGGACTCTTTGCTGTTGCAATGCTCCTATAGACTTGAACTTGCTTTCCTTCTTCTCATGTTATAAAGTCGAGGAACCAACCAGCAAGGGCTGCAGTGGCCCTTAAGGAAGGACTGGAGCCAGATGAAAAGAGAAGGACACTTTACAGGAATACTGCAGGTCACTAGGTCTCAGGTGCTGCTCTTATAATTAGCCTTTCCATATCAAAGAAGCTATAAACGAGTCATAAAAGAAAAGATTTTAAATGGAGAAGGGGGCTCTTCTCAATTTTGGCTATTTACTAAAATGCATGTATGACACTGTTGGGCACATGCTAGGTGTCCCAGGAATACCTGATGATTACTGCTGAGTTGGCTTAAGAGCCTTCCTGAGGGAGCCAGCCTCACTGCACTGGCACAATCATTCTGAAAGCTGCGGCTGCAGGGCTCCTGTCAACCTTGAAAGTTCTTCTGACCATTCACAGAATTTTAAAAGAAGAAAAAATACAGCCCATTCTTAGGTATCATGATGAAAGCAAGCCATAAAATGTGCTCAATAGAAGACTGGAGGTGGTTATAACATTTTCCTGGGTTTTATTTATTAGTGTTAACTACCTGGTACCAAGCTGCTGTCAAGTAGCAAAGAGGGCTGTTTAATTTCACTTCTTTGTTTCACTATTCACCAACTGATGGAGGATGGGAGTAATGGCAAAAAATAATTAAAAATAAGCAAGAGCTAAGTGAAAGACTGGCAACTGGGTCATCGGTCCCAAGGAGTGATTTTTCTGTGAGCAGTGGTATGCATATAAATGTAAGTGTGCATATGAAGGGCTTAAACTCATTACCTTCAAAATATAAAAATCATTTTGATTGGCCATGATAGAGAAAACATATATTTAAAGTTAACAGTAAAAATGAGGACAATCAGAAGAAAATCTTGTGTACAATTCTATAATAACCAGTCCTACCATGGAAAAGATGCTCTGGTCAAGTTGAACTGCCCTAAAGCTAGCAGAATTAAAGATCCAGATTGTCTGAGAAGGAAATTTAATTTATATTGAAATGCAATTTACAGACTTTCTTATAAGATAAGCTATTAAAGCTTAAAAGTTTAGCTCTCTTGGGGGAACGTGGTGCTAATAACACCAAGGTCATGGGTTCGGATCCCCCTCACCAGCCAGCCACCAAAAAAAAAAAAAAAAAAGTTTGGAAGTTTAGCTTTAAAACTGCACAAGGATCCTAGTCCATACATTGTCAAAGGAGTTTTGTTCCGGGCCGGCCCGGTGGCGCACTGCTACAGTGCGCCGCTTGGGAGCGCGGTGGCGCTCCCGCCGAGGGTTCAGATCCCACATACAGACCGGCTGCTCACTGGCTGAGCGAGGTGCGGGTGCAACGCCAAGGGTTGCGATCCTGTTGCCGGTCCCGGTCCGGTACGGGCGCGACACTGAGGGTTGTGATCCGTTGCCGGTCACGAAAAAAGACAAAAAAAGGAAAAAAAAAAAAAAAAAAAGGAGTTTTGTTCCAGTTCTCACATACAGACACTTAAAAATAGTGATCTTTTTGTTGTTATAGTAACAATTTATGCTGGGTTAAAAAGACTAAATCACCATATGGGCGGATACACTTCTGGGTTTTTTTATTTATTTTTTTTGGGGGGGGGTTGTTTTTAAGTATGTGAGTTAACATGTTTTTTTGGCGTTGTATAGGGTGAATGACTTTTGCAAGGAATTAGAGCTTCAAAGCTGGTCCAAAAGCTGGCGCTGGACTGACTGAAGAACATCTGGGGCGATTTTTTGACATCACAATTTCTGGGTCCCACCCTGGGGACTGAGTATAGGTGTGGTGTGCCCAGGAATCTCTAACCTTTCTAAAGTTCCACATGTAACTACAGTCAGGTTTGAAAACCATTTCCATAGTGCGCTGTTGGTTTTTGTTTGTCCTTGGTCTTACAGACCGCGCTCTAACCAACTAAGCAAACCGGCCAGGCCTATTTTTGTTTTTTTTTTGGTGGTGGTGGTTCTTAAAAGGGATTTTTGCTAAACTTTAAAAATATAGAGAATTTACAGACAGATATAACACCCATGTACCTATTACCTAAAACTGGCATATTTGCTTCAGGTACTATTTTCATTAAAAGAAATCAGGTATTACAATAAATTTCTCTTTTCCCCGATCCTCAGTCCCATTCCCTTCCCCTACAGCAGAAGCAACCAATGCCATAATTCTATGTGTATCCTTCAGGCAGCTTTTAATGGTGCCCAACTTTGCCGACAGATGACCAGTTCAGGATGCCGCAGCAACCCTAAACTGGGACATTCACAGGGAAAACTGGAAGTAGTGTTTCTCAGAGAAGGACCCAGCAGGGTCTTGCTTAAAGAATTCCAAAAGCAGAACAGGAAAAGATTTGGTAAATTCAGGAACATCGATAATGTATTAAGTGAGCAAAACGGCCATAACATAGTATTTTCTAGGCAAAGTTGTCAAGATTCGAAGGAATCGATGGTGTTTCTCCAGAAGTGGTCATGAGGTCCTGGGTTAGAATGGTCTACACGGACATGGGATATGACATGGCTACCTTCCCCCATTTGTGGAAACAAGATTTCTAGTCATCTGGTTTTTCTCACCTATGGTTCCAGTCCTATGAGCAAGAAGAGGATGGTTTTTGTGTCTGTCAAGTTTACTTTTAGGACTGGCTGGTTAGCTCAGTTGGTTAGTGTGGTGCTGATAATACCAAGGTCGAGGGTTCGATCCGTGTAACAGCCACCTGCCAAAAAAAAAATTTTTTTTTTACTTTTAGGAAAGGAACGTACGGAGGCCCTGCTTTTACAGTGCCTTGCAACTAGGGGGCTTTTGATTCTGCTCAAGGCAATTCCTCCAGCTTTCAGCCCGCCATCCCAGCAGCCCAACTTTGCAATATTCCCCGAACAAATAATGACAAATGAAATAGCACTTGAAGCCACCTGTTTGAATTGGTGCATTTTGCCTCTGGTGTTTATAAACCTGCTTCAATAAAAAAGCAAAAACGAAGCCCAGAGTTTAGCAAAAAGCATGCTTGGGTGAATAGCCAAAAGCAATTTCCATCTCAGGAAGAAATACAGCTTAATTTATTTTTATCCAAGATGTTTTGGTAATGTGCAGTTTGCTTTAGAACAAATGTGGTGTGCTCTAGTATTGCTGGGGCATCTCCCCTTTTTCAAGAAAAGCAAAGAAATGTGGGGGGAGGTCACAACTTTGTCGTCATCGTATTTTTATATTTAAAATTGGCTTTGTGGCTGAAATTAGCATAAGCATCTTCTATAACACCTGCCTAACCAGTTCACCAAATGATTCTTTGTCATGCTTAGGGGAGGATTTTCATGGACAACCAATGGCTGTTAGCTTTGCCTTTTGTTTGCTTTTGGAAATTTCAATGGGGATTTTTTCCTATTGATTCTCTAAATGATATCGCAAGATAGTTTATATTTATTGTCTTTTCTATGGAATAGAACTACGCAAAATGATTGGATTATTTTGTTCTCAGCAAGCAGTGGGATAGCCCTAATCCTCATAACCCTATGAGGTAGGTGAAATAGCCTCATCTTATACATGAAGAAATTTCAACTCAAAGAGCTTAAACAACTCGTCTGTGGTTACTCAGCAGGAAGAGAGAAAAACAGGAAATTGTTTTCTTCCTATTAAGCTATTGGTCAAATAAAACAAGCAGGAGGTGGCGTTTCAATCCCTGTTTTATGAATGGTGCCGCCTGCTGAGGCTCTAGTGTTATGTCTTTTGACTGTGCAATTTGTCAGCGTTTAATCATTAAATGTTTCACTTGCAGCATTGGAGACAGAAAATATACAGTTTTACTTCTTTGGAGAGGTAATTGGTTTTTCACAGCTGAGTGGATACTATTTTTTAATCAATTCTACCCCTACAAGATAACTGCTACATACCCAGAGGAGAGAATATTGAAGATGTTTTTGTCCAGAAACAGGTTTCACTATCTTTCAAAGAAAACAAAGGAAAAATTGAGCTGCTAAGATTAAAGTCATCACTAATAGTTGATATTAGTAAATGAAGTCTAATAGATCTTGTATTTTAAAATGTGATCTTTTTTTCTGCTTTATGAATGTAATACCAAAACAAGTTTTTGGTTTTTTTGGTGGTTGGCCAGTATGGGGATCTGAACCCTTGACTTTGGTGTTACAATGAAAGTCTCAAACCCTGAACCTTGATGTTATCAGCACCATGCTCTAACCGACTGAGCTAATCAGCCAGCCCCTACAAAACTGAAGTGCAGAAAATAAGAGAAGTGCAACTTCTGTAGCTTATATGATCTCTAATAAATGTCAAAGTCTTCAACGCTGCAGGTTCCGGAGAAAGCCTGGCTTTTGAGATTTTTTAAATTATTTTTTTAACAATGAAAATTCATCTTAGAATTAAGTCCTGGCAGACAGTTCTAATTAGTTATGCTATAGTGAGGAACGTTCTTGCCTGAAACTGCAAACATAAGGAAATGAATTTTGAAGAGAGCATGTGATTTCTTCAAGTTTTCTGTACCCATGTCTGTTCCTCCTCCGTCATATCATTAATAGCAGTGCCCATATTTCACATTTTGCTAATTCATCTTGTGAACTCCACTGGTCGGATTTTTTTTTTTTTTTCTTTTTAAAGATGACCGGTAAGGGGATCTTAACCCTTGACTTGGTGTTGTCAGCACCGCACTCAGCCAGTGAGTGAACCGGCCATCCCTATATGGGATCCGAACCCGGGGCCTTGGTGTTATCAGCACCACACTCTCCCGAGTGAGCCACAGGCCGGCCCCTACTGGTCGGATTTTTAAGTCTCTCTGGACTAGGAATGAGGACTTGGCTATAACTAAGTTAGTTAACAGTGCTTTCTAAGGGATTTGAACGCAAGCAGTTTGATTCCAGAGTGCAAGCTCTGGTACTTTGGGATCAAATAGATCAGATTCTTTGGATCATAGCTTTGGTCACTGGAAGAAAGTGAGCCGAGATGCCAGGTACCGTTCAAGCTTTATTAAAGGAAGAAAATCTGCTGGGTTGTGGTCAGAGTGGCACAGGGCCCAGGGCTGCCCTGAAAATGGTGGACAGCCCTAACAGTGGGTTTGTGAGTTTATATTAGCTTTTGAGCACAAAATGTACGAGGGGAGGGACCATTAGGTTGATGTAACTGGGTGGAGAACTGTTTTGTAAAGCCTTTTAAAATACTTTGAAGCATTTTTATATTTCATAGCTTTTCTTTAAAATTATGTGTAGAGTACTTGAAGGTTTTTTTCCCTATTTTAATTAGGTTGATGCTTCTCCAATATCTTGAAGTTAAAGATAACCTAGGGTAGGGATATATGTCACTAGTGAATGGAACAGTTGAAAATACCTGAGTATCTCTTTTCCTCTCATCAATATTATATATGTTAGTGTTTAAAATAAATTTTGATCCATAGGTATTGTCTTGATCAAATTGTACACATATTATAGCCATTATACTCAGACTTGAAAGAATGAGTTTGCAAAATCTGGTTTAATTCAGATCGGGGGAGGGGAAGGGAGGGGAGGGGGTGGGCGGTGCCACTTTGTACTTGGCCTTGTCTAAAGTGGCGCTGGTTATGTGGCAGATCTATTATTCCTGCCTTTTAAGTATAGGAAAAAGGGGAAAAGGGTGTAGGTCTCATTCTTCTGAAGCTACTTCCTGCTGCAGATGGGCGAAGATATGGAAAAAATGAAAAATTTAGGTGGCAGGGTACTGGTTTTGTGTGGGGAGGCTGTATTCCTCCAGGGAAGGGTTGCTGATTCTGAGGGGCTGATATCCTCCTCGCAGGGACAATTTGGCGACCTTTTGGTTGGTGAAAGCCTGCATACTTTCCTGCAAGAAATTAGAGAAACACCAAAGGAGACAGGGGCTAAAAAGTAGGATGAGGCACAGTGAGGGGTCCTAGTAGGGGCATAAGGCAGGGTATCCAAGGGTTCAGTGAAATGGTTTAAGTTGTTTTGGATCACCCCGGACTCATTTACATGATAACAGCATTGCCCCCCAAGAAGATGCAGGTGCCTCCCTTCTCGGCTGTAAGGAAGTAAAGGGCCCGACGGTTCTGGAAAGCGACTGTCGACTGTCGTGAGTGAGGTGACCTGTCACTGGAGGGAGGAGATGCTGTCCATGCTTAGTTCTTCTGAGAGTTTTTGATAGAATCGAGAGGCAGCAGCAGGGCCCGCTATGCCAGTTCCAGTTGCAGGAAGGATCCTTCCCAATTAAAAGGTACAATTAGTGCCCTATGGGAGCAGGGGCACTTCCTGAGAGGGAGGAGCCGAAGTTAGTCCCGGTCCCCTCTGTCTGGAGGGTGGTGTCAGGAGGAGCCAAACGAATATGCAAGAAATGGAGTTGGGGGCAGGCAGCAGGATCACGTAGTTTTACAAAGGAAATGTTTCCCGGATTTAGGGCGTGGATGAGGAGGGGGAAGTGAGTGGCAGCGTCTGGTGTTAGTGAGGCAGAGTGTGGGCAGGCCCCGCACGACGCTGACAGTCCCCACTGAGGCGAGATTAGAGGGCAGCGAAGAGACGTTTGTGGAAACGTTAAGGGCTGCATCGACAGGGGTGACCACAAAAAGTTTCTCATGAAGTGGGAGACACATGAGTCGCTCTGGACCAGTCTGATTCACTGAGGACTGCATCGTCCCTGCGGACCTGGAACCTCCATGTTCCAGGTAAGGGGGAGCATTGAGATAGGAGGACAAACACGGGAGGATGCGAAGGGTTAGGGAGCCAAAAGAACTTAAAGGGCACATTGCCACAGTGAAATTGTTAAAAAGCATCCTGCGGATAGAAGGTAAAGGAGTGCAGGAGAAATCGTCCTATGATGTTGCACTGCTCTGGGGCAGCTGCTGCCAGTCCTGTAGCAAGTGCTGGAGCAGACAGTGTAACAGCAGCTCTGGTGCGAGGGACGTGGAGCGGGCCTGCAGGACTGAGAGGGTAATCACCAGGGGAAGATCGTCCTGGAGATTTTCAGTTTTGTGGGTCCTAAAATGGACGAAGTGTGAGGAGACGTTGGGTTGCGGGTTGAGCAGGGGGACCCCTCTGGCTTGGTGTTAACAGATTTTTGGGTAAAGTCTCAGGTGCTAGTTTTACGCAGGATAAGTGATACCAGGGGGCCTTTCCTAGTACTTTTACTGCCATGGGGGTGGTGAGAAGTACTGTATAAGGCCTTTCCCAACATGGTGAGCGGGGCTTTGGGATTCGGGTTTAATATACACTTGCTGTCCCGAGCTCGGTTTAAAGTCTGAGGGGGGGGCCGGCCCTGTGGCTCACTCGGGAGAGTGCGGTGCTGATAAAGTCTGAGGGGGTGGTGGGGAAGGATGAGGTGATAGAAGGCTGGCCTGTTCCCTAAGAAGATCCCTAATGAGCGAAAGAGCAGGGAGATACTGGCCTAAAGGCGATGAGCCAGACGGGAGAGGTGTGAGAGTGAAGGGCCGACAGTACAGAAATTCGAGGGGGCTGAGGCCTGTGGGCTTGCGGGGGGCAGCCCGTAGGCGAGTGAGTGACTGGTGGGGAGGCCAAGACGAGGGATGATTTCTGAGGTGAGAGCATGCGTTGCTGCTGTAGCAGCCTCTGAAGTGCAGGGAAAAGCCTCAATCCAACCTGAAAAGGTATCTAGTAATGTTAGAAGACAGCGTATCCTTTTGTGGGAGAGAAATATAAGGGCTGAGGAAGGCGTAGGAGGGGTTCATAGCCTATATGAACTGAGTTATGGAAAACTGAAAGGATTTGCTCAGCTTGTGTGGTAGGGAGGACATAGCAACCGGGAGAGTATACCAGTTGTCCTTTCTCTGTGTCCCCAACTGTTGGAGGTGTCTTATTTCTTGGAGTGTGTATTGGGATAAGGGCGTAGAGGCCATGAGAAGGACCTGAGCAGGAGAGGAAGAGTGGGAGCCTGGTGACTGAGCAGCCTGTTCTGTGGTTAGATCCGCCAGTTTGTTTCCCTGGGCTG
>NW_007726216.1:774829-776313 GCF_000696425.1 Galeopterus variegatus | reverse complement strand
TATAACCCCAACCTCCTTTGGGAGTTGTGCAGCCTCAATAGCTTCTGTTAGATTTACTGCGGCATAACCCGCCGGGGGGCGGGCGTGGAGGTGGCGCTCCCATCTATGAACCGCGTAATGGGATGCGGGGAGATGTGTGGAAAGGGATTGAGAAAGAGGTCTAAAGCCTCCATGCAATTGTGTTCTAAGGGTCGTGAGTGTTTTGGGATGAGAGTGGCAGGATTTTAAGGGAGGGCAAGGTTTAAAGGAGAACTGGGAGTTTTCAATGAAAGTAAGGTGAATAAGTTGTAGGCGGGAAATTGACTTGGCCTTATGGCTGAGAAGGTCTTGACTATTCGTTGTTTAAAAGTTAGTTTAGAGCTTTCTTATGTTAAAAGGGCGGCTGCCACCAAGGCCCGTAAACTGGGGCCCATTCTCGAGATGTGGCATCTAGTTGTTTAGAGAGGTATGCAACCGGGGAGAACATATCTCCTGCCTTTTGTCCCAAAACCCCGACTGCCAATCTTTGGGTTTTGGTGATGTCAGGATAAAAGGATGAGATAGGTTTGAGAGAGATGCAGCTGGGACTGTGAGGAGAGCGGCTTTAATTGCTGGAAGGGAGAATGAATGAGCTTTGTGGGATCTAAAGGAACAGCAGGATCCCCTTCGGCTGCCCCGTAAAGTGGCTTTGCTGGCACGCCAAAGTTAGGAATTCATAGACGAAGATGCCCTGCAAGCCCCAAGAAAGAAAGGATTTCACCCTTTGCAGTAGGAGTAGGGAGTTCACAAACTAGACTCTTGAACTGAAGAAGAAGAAATTTGGGACTTGCTGGGGGACACTCGACATCCCCTGGAGGCCAGGAAATTAAGGAGGCAACAGTGTGGGCCTGTGAATCCTCATAGGAGGGGCTAGAAAGGAGGAGGCCATCCACGTACTGTAGGAAAGTGCTAGAGGTTGGAGGAAGTTCAGATAAGTCTTGAGCTAAGGCCTGGCTGGAAAGTGGGGGCTACCCCGAGACCCCTGAGGCAGTGCTGCCCAGGTGAGTTGTTGGGAACGGCACGTGTCAGGATTAGTCCTGTACTGAACGGTATGAGCCGTTAGGCATTATAACTGGAAGGGGGTGTATTAAAAGGCAAATGGGTAAGCGGTGACAGATGAGAAGAAAGGCGTTTGTGTGACAGGTTTTAAGCCTATTAGGTATTTGTTAGCGATGCGGTACTGTGGGACATTAGGGAACAAACAGGGGTTCAGCAACTTAACAAGGATGGGGAGTGGTGCGTAGCAATGCAGGGAGAAGAAGCTTCCCATACTAGGGATTAGCCTTGTTCGAGGGGGAGGGGAAGGTGGAAGCGTCAGGGGCCAGGTCTGGGGTGGCCTGTAACAGGAGTATTGTAGCTGGAGTTAAAGTGTTTGGGGCAAGAGTAGCTTTGAATTTGAAAAGAATGTTCCATCCTAGTAAGGGGGCTGGGCATTGAGGCATTATTAAGAATTTGTGTGTGAATTG
>NW_007726216.1:734674-773375 GCF_000696425.1 Galeopterus variegatus | reverse complement strand
TTGCTATTTCGATGAGTGTCTAAGCCGAGTGCCATTTTGTGGCCACTGGGATCCACTGTAATGAGGCGTCAGAGTTTTAGTGTCTCCCTGGAGGCCGAGAAGTGGGCCAGGAGACGGCCCTAGGGCATAGAGTGTGGAGGTTTGGATCGTGAGGATCGCATGTAGAGGGTGAGAAAGAGCAGTCAGTCCTGGTAGAAGAAGCGCGCCACAAGGGGCGTCCTCTCTGCTGCCCGCCTTCTTTTCCAGAGAAAAAAAGCCACCCATGGCAGGGAGCACGAGAAGGGTTCCCTGGCCGGGCGCCTGGGCTTTGTAGAGACCTGAGTCGTAGAGAGTAGTCGGGGGACCGCACAAGTAGGCAGGACAGACCCACGGACTCACCCTGAATTGAGGCTGCTGTTGGATGCTTTGGTCTGAAATGGCAAAAGGAGAGAGAGTCCCGAGTGTACCTGGTTCCGGCAGGTCCGGGAAGGGCGGCCGAGGGCCAGTCACCCCCAGAGAGAGGGGATCGTCCACATCGTCGGCCAAGACCCTTCCCAGGTTTCGGCACCATAATGAAAGAAAGTGAGCCGAGATGCCGGTGCCGTTCAAGCTTTAGTAAAGAAAGAAATCTGCCGGGCTGTGCTCAGAGTGGCACAGGGCCCAGGCCTGCCCTGAAAATGGTGCACAGCCCTAACAGTGGGTTTGCGAGAGTTTATATTAGCTTTGGGCATGAAATGTACGGGGTGGGGGGGACCATTAGGTTGATGTGACTGGGTGGAGAACTGCGCCCATGCAGAGGCCGGGAAGTTGTTTCTAAGTCAGGAGGTTTATGTAAAGGGAGAGAGGGGAGGGGGTGCGCGGCGCCACTTTGTACTTGGCCTTGTCTAAAGTGGCGCTGGTTATGTTGCAGATCTGTTAGTCACCTAGGACCCACGTGAGTGATTTGCTTAGTATATGTCTCAACCACACAATATTCTGAGGTATGATCTGTATGTAAAAATCTGCCTGATAACACATAAGCACTTGTTTTTGTAAATATCTTTTTAAAAGCCTCCAAAACGGGCCGGCCCGTGGCTCACTCGGTAGAGTGCAGTGCTGATAACACCAAGGCCCCGGGTTCGGATCCCACATAGGGATAGCCGGTTGCTCACTGGGTGAGCGTGGTGCTGACAACACCAAGTCAAGGGTTAAGATCCCCTTACCGGTCATCCTTTAAAAAAATAAAAAAAATAAAAAAAATTAAAAAAAAAAGTCTCCAAAATTGGCGATTCCAGTAGGTTCACTCTGGGCTTCCTGAAAGACTTCTTAGGAAGCCCTTGCTACCTGGGGACAGCTGCTGTTTTGAGCACTGGCCTTTGTAGCTATACCTTAGAAATCATCTAAGTTTCAACTGAGATGTACAGTTTGCAGTGTACAAACAACAAACTGAATTCTTAATAAGTTGGTTTCCTATATTGGATCGAAACAAGTCTAAGTGGTTGTTCAAAGGGGGAAAAATGAAGCATGATGCTGGTAATAAATGGTTTTCTGATGTTCTATTTATCTATACCTCCAGCCTGTCAAGTAATTTTAGGGTAAAAAATTAGAAAGCTGCCTCTATGTGACTAATTCTCAACTATGCCAGGTGTTAACATTTTAGTAACTGGAAACCAACACCATTTTTCATTAGCATAAATCTCCATGATTGTACAAACAGTCTACCCTGGAGGGAAATGCATTTCATTTGGAAATACAGTAAATGCAGCCCATAAGCATCATTTTCCTCCTATGGTTCTGGGGGGGGGTGGTGGTAGTGGAAATAAAGCTTGCTCACCACCAGTATAGAGATTTCTAGAAGCTACAAGAGGTTCTAATTTGAGTAGTATGATTTCTAATTAGCCAGAGGGGCCGGCCCGTGGCTCACTCGGGAGAGTGCGGTGCTGATAACACCAAGGCCACGGGTTCGGATCCCATATAGGGATGGCTGGTTCGCTCACTTGGGTGAGCATGGTGCTGACAGCACCAACTCAAGGGTTAAGATCCCCTTACCAGCCATCTTTAAAAAAAAAAACAAAAAAAAAAACAAAAAAAAAATGGGTGCATGGGTGGTTCAGTGGTAGAATTCTCTAATTAGCCAGAGATCCCATGAATGTCTGATGAAGAAAACTGGGAAGAATAATTCCAGAAGGAACAAGATACACAGATGGGACACTCCCAGGGAGCCCTGGAAGGCACCTAGAGGTGGTTTCTAAACACTGGGTTGGTCCCCAGACCCTCATAATCCTTGAGGATTTTGTCTGGTCTGAATGAGGGAGATCAGGACAACGGAGTAAGAGTTTCATAAAACTGAATTTGTTCCATTTAAAAGACTATCTTATGAGATAATATACCTTTAGGTATTTTGAAATTCAAAAGTCTGTCCTTATATGAAATGATTGTGACAGTAGTGTTGTGCTCTTTTTAATTCCCTAACTTAGCACAATAAAAAGTTGGCAAATCAATGTTGCTCCCCTTTAAAAAAAATATGTCTTGGGTCTGGCCGGTTAGCTCAGTTGGTTACAGTGTGGTGCTGATAACACCAAGGTCCAGGGTTCAATCCCTGTACTTGCCAGCCACCAAATTAAATAAATAAATAACACACACACACACACACACACACACACACACTGTATTCCAGGGTTAGATCCCTGTACTTGCCAGCCACCAAATTAAATAAATAAATAACACACACACACACACACACACACACACACACTGTATTCCAGGGTTAGATCCCTGTACTTGCCAGCCACCAAATTAAATAAATAAATAACACACACACACACACACACACACACACACACACACACTGTATTCCAGGGTTAGATCCCTGTACTTGCCAGCCAGCAAATTAAATACATAAATAAATAAATAATAAATAAATAACACACACACACACACACACACACACTGTATTCCAGGGTTCGATCCCTGTACTTGCCAGCCACCAAATAAAATAAATAAATAAATAAATAACACACACACACACACACACAAACTGTATTCGTTTGTGAAACCTGGAAGTCAGAGAAGCTCATCCATGGCCTATCAGGTAATAAATGCTGAATTCAAAATGAAGTGAGCTGGAAAAGGGCTCATGTGTTCACTTGCACAGCACAATTAGGGTCTAGCAAAGGACAGGCCAGAGCAAAGAGGGCAGAGGCGGGTTTATTTTCTGACAAGGACCTGACAAGTCACGGACCCCAGGCCATTAAAATCCAAGGAGTGGATATACCAGCTCTTGTGCCCTACCTTTGTTGGAGTGAGCAGGACTGAAACCATGTTGGGAACTAAAACTCTATGGCCTCTAAAAGATTTTAAAAGGACAGTTATTTTTCTTGGCATGCATTCCTTTGCCTTCCCTCTTTTCCAATGGTTATTTGATATTTTGAACTTTGGTTATGGTGCAAGTGGTATTATTTACATGAATGTGAAGTTGTTTTTCAGCCAGTCTGAAGCTGCAAACTTGAACAAGGCACATACTACCCAGGTCCTGAAATAAGGACAGGAGCAGAAACCAGACAGAGCCTTGGCAAGAACTGGCACCTGCCCCTTGCTAGTCCCCTCCCTCTGTTGTGAGGCCCCCTCCCACAGGAAATGCACTTACACGCCACTCGTGCAGAAAAAGGCAGTTTATTCACTCCAGCTGGCCAGCGTCCATCTCCCAAGGTGCAACCAAGGAAGAGCGGCCTTGGGCTTTGGTCTTGTGGGGTTTTTAAAGGTAAAACTATATTCCATTGGCACATGGGTTTGTTCAGGTACACAAAACAAGCTAGGGAGCTAGGTCACAAAGGCCGAGAATGAGTTGTTCGAGCAATCGAGCATACAAGTTATCATTGTGTATGGTTCCTGTTCCCATGTAATAATAATTCACTGTGTATGGCTCCTGTTTCTATGCAATTGTTTTTTTGTTTCTATGAGAAAGTCAATGGTTTCTCATGCAGAAGGGGGGGGGGTAGTCTGCAGGTCAGACAGGGGGCAAAATGGAGTTACTTAGGTTAAGCAAGCAATTCTACAGAAGCAGATAGCGTACATTATGAGGGTGTAGGGAGCTCTATTTCACCTCTTGTTTTTCATTTCCCACATTCCATTCCCTGAGCCTCCTCTTTAAAAACCCCTCAGGAAATTGAGCCTTTGAGATGGATTTATCCTGGCCATCCTCCATCAGGTTTACAGGAGAGATTGTTACCAACAGACCAGGTTCGGCTTGCCCTCTTGCACTAAACAAATGACTTGAAAGTTCAAAAGTTGGTGCAAAGATTGGAAAGTTTATTCAGATTACTGGTACTCAACTAAATGTCTAACCAAGCAAACAAACAAAGAGAAAAGAGGAGCAGTGGGGTCCAGTTCATCGTAGTCCCAACTGGCGGTGTCAACGTATTCCACTGACAATAATTGATAAAAGCAGTTGTCCCCATTGCTGTCGGCACAAAGAAGAAAAGTACTGACTAGATTTAAATCAGAGAAACAAAGCATAGCCCGGAGCCCTCCAGGGTGCACCTACATGGTAGCAGATACAATCCAACCAAACAACAGAGGGCTCAGAAAATCAGAGAAAGGTAGAGAGAATTTTAGCAACTTCTGGACTTCCAGTCACTTGGGCAGTGTGGGAATGAATCCCCACCACTCTCATGATCCCCCCTGCTCAGCAAGGTCTTCACGGTGCAGGACTGGCCTTCCCACCTCTGCTAGTCACCCGTCAGGGCAAGTTGCTGCCAGCCAGAGGGAGCAGCTTCTCACAGGTTGAGAGGAGTTGAAGCTGTAGTTGTCCAGCAGTCACTTTAAAGAGGAAGAAAAGGGGAAGAAAGGAGAGTAAAAGAATAAAGCATTGCCTTGTCAGAATTTAGGCTGGGGAGTCCAGGAGAGACTTACAGCAGCAGTGACATGGGAGCAAAATAGTCCCAGTGGCCACTTGTCTCTTACAGCTACAGTCCTCTCTGGTGCCCGAAGCTTTCCAATTTTTGCCACTGACTAAATTAGGCTTTTGGATTCCAAAGTCATAGAAATGAACAATGTACCCAGCGGTAAAGCAAGCAACGCTTTATTAAAAGAGGGGATAGACGTATGTATAAGGGGGGTAGCAACAGGAAAGCCGGCCCCCTAAGGGAAGCTGTTCAGGGTCTTTTATAGGGAACGGAGTTAAGGGGTACAGGCCAGCGTCACTGGAGGTGGCCTGTTCTGTTCTTCCTGGTTATGTCATGGGTGCATGCTCGTTTAGGGCTTTGGTCCTTGAGCCTGCTCAGTAGGTCCAAGATGGTGGTGGTGTTCATCATCACACCAGGAAGTTCATTGTAGTGGTCACCTTGAAGCTTTGTGCACATGTGGGAATTCATAAAGGGGTCTTAAGGTTAATCTGTAACTTAATTTTTACAACTACAGTAAATAAGCCTTGGGGAGGGGTTTTGCAACTCAGTGAATATCTGTTTCCTCTCTTATCTTGTCTATTCTATCAGGAGGGGCCATGGGGTAATTGTGTGCCCTGGGAGGGACTCATGACTGAGGAGTGGAAAAGTAACAAAATGTCCTCTGCAAGGAAAATGGAGTCAGTTTGGTTCACAGGCCTAGCCCTACTCTGTTTCAAGATGGGTGCCCAACATCTCTCTTCAGGTCACTGGTATTCCTGAACAAAAGCTGACTTCATTTTTACCAACATTTGACTCTTTGAAATGGGGCAGGCAGCTGGATCTGTGAGTTCAGTAATACCTTGACACAGGTTGTTCACTGACCCAGGTGCCTGGAAAGTGTTCCCTGCATGTGGATTTGGGGAGAGATTTCCCCCAGGGCCTATTGGCTACCTTTTCCAGAACTGGCCATTACGGGCCAGCCCATGGCTCACTTGGGAGAGTGTGGTGCAGATAACACCAAGGCCACAGGTTTGGATCCCTATATAGGGATGGCCGGTTTAGCTCACTTGGGTGAGCGTGGTGCTGACAACACCAAGTCAAGGGTTAAGATCCCCTTACCGGTCATCTTTAAAAAAAAAAACAAAACCCAAACCAAAAACAAACAAACAAAAAAGAACTGGCCATTACAATTTGCCCATATCCCTTAGCAGGGAAGGACCCCCTTGGCCTGCTTGTCCAGGCATGGCCTCCACGGGCACTCCCCTGCCGTCTCCCCTCTTCTCACTTTGTACCGGGGCATGGGTAGACTGGCCGTGCTGAGGGGAAAGGTGGCCCCTTATGGCCTTTTCCTCCCCACTTTCCTGGGCCATGGCCTCCATGCTCCACACTGTCCCACCCTCCAATCAGTTGTACAAGTTGTCACCCAAGAGAGTAGGTGAGGATGAAAATATGCAGGATTGGATTTTCCAGCTGTGACTTCTCAGGATGATGGCTGCTCACCTTGTTCTTTTTACTTCCTGGTTCTTCTCCCTGCTCAGGCCTTTTTCACGGGCTTGTCTTGAGTCCATCCCTTTCTGTCAGCAGGAAGTGAACGATAAATACCTTATAAGGAAATAACGAAACAGGTGATGTTTGGGAAGTTTGTACATCCCATAGTACTAAGCCATTGAGGAACTGGAGGAGGGACTCGTGCACTAAGGAATAAATTGCTTGATGTCGCTTAAGCGTGCCTGCCCAACAGACACCAGTCTTGCAAGACTGCCATTCAAGTCTCGCTTCACCATACCTCATGTCTCTGTTTCCATCCTTTGGCACTGGACGGGTGAGGGCATTTCTCACGACCTTTGTTTCCCCACGCCCCTCATAGTCCAGCATTTCCTACTGTCCTCGGCTTGTCCACCCTCTCATGATGGCAGCAGTGGCCAACCTCATTCTTTGCCTTAGGGATGTATTGCTCATTTCAAAGTTACTTTCCTTGTAAGGTGGGGACAGGAAGCCACAACAATAGAAAAATAACTGACTAGTTAACATCAGGTTACTTCAGGCTCTCTTTTTTGTAAGGATTAAAGCAGAGGGAACTTCATTATCATACCTATTGAAGATTTAAACTGACCATTTTTGAAATTGTTCTCTCTCTCTCTCCTAATTTCAGGTCAGACTGCAACCTACCTGACCTAGAATTTAGCAGGGGTGACTCCATTTTGATTTTTAGTTTGGTCTTTTGGGACCTAGTGCTGGAACTTAGTCCAAAACAATGTCCTCCTATAATTTTTATTTAACATGCCTAAATCCTTTGCTTCTGCCTCCTTACTCCACCCCTCTACCCGCAGACAGTGGGAGCGGCATTCTGGACAGTCTCTCAGAGCCCCCTCCTGCCCCTGGGTTCCAGGGATCAAAGACAAAATTGAAAACATTGGCTATGCCCACTGCTCCCTGACCTAAGGCAGCCATCCTCTGAGGGGGCCTGACAGCAGGGTAGACCCCTCCTCATGCATAATCTGACCCCCAAATGGGGGCTCTTCAACCCCTTCAGACCCTATACTACCAACACAGGCCCTCCAGGTGAGGGGCACAGAGCTCAGCAGCTGGCTGAGGCCCTGGGCCCAGATGACTGGGGGGTGAGCCTACGCTGGCTTATTGTCCCACCCAGTCACAGGCTCCCCAACATCATCTGAGTCTCCCTGTCCCAGACATCCCAAACCAAGAGCAGAGGTGTCCTGTGCACTTCAGGTGCCTGAGGGGTGCCAAAGTCCCCAGGGGAGACCTGGTGGTAAGGACGGGCCCTCATGGACCTCAGCAGGGGCCAAGGCCCAGAGTTCCTGGTCCCCACTGTGTGTTTCTGTGTGAAGTAAATGAAACTCCAAGCACCGTGGTCATGGCTGTGAGACCTGCCAGCACTTTCGTACTTCACTCAGGTGCCCTGACCCACAGCCAAGAGGACCTTTGCCCGCGCAGGGCCTCAGGTAATGAAAACTCTCCAGTGAACCTGAACTTCAACAGGGAAGCCCGTGCGCTCTCTACTGCCCCTGCCACATCTCAAACATTCTTTCAAACCAAGCATGATCTGCACGAGGTCAGGCCTGATGACATATTTCCTGGGGGCATGGACATCTCATGTGGAGCACAATTGCGCAAAGCATCCAAAGTCCCCGGGAGTGAGGCCAGCAGCACGGCTCCCAAGTCCCCTTGGCAACCAGCCCACGCAGCCGTCCTCACTCTGGGGCACTTGCTGGGGCTCCAGGGGTTAGTATGCGGTGCCCTCTGGAGGCCGCGGGTCACATGGCCCACAAGGGGGTGCAGCGGGGGATGAGGTGGACAAAGAACTAAGATTTGTTCAGTGTCATGGGAGCAGGGGCTCAGGCGGAGACACAGATCCAAGCCCTCTGTACTCAACCTTTTGGTATTCTGCTGCCCCTTGTTAATTAAAAAGAAAGCAAGCAAATAAAACCCTCACACACTCATACATACACAGAACTGGGGAAGTTTATCTAAGTATCAGGTCAGGGCCCCTCATTTGCAGAAGACCCTTCCTGGGCCCTTAAAGGGTAATACATGTTCGTAAAATCTTCAAAAGAGTACTATTTGAACTGTGTTAAGATTGCTGTCTCTTCCCACTGTGACTGTCCCTCTGTCACACTAGCGGGGGTTCTGGTGCATTGCAGAGATTGTCGGGATCTGGTGAAGGAGAAATTGAGTTGAAAATACATTTAGTGTGACTTTAATGGGATGTGTTTCCCATATAGTTGTTCCTGGCCATCCTGGGGGTAGGGGTGACTTCAGGAGTAATGACATCCTGGCATCATGACACAGCACCAAAGCACTGGAACAAGGCTGCTGGAGGAGAAATGAGGTTTGAAATGTACAGAGGGCTGGCTGGTTAGCTCGGTTGGTTAGAGCATAGCCTTATAACACCAAGGTCATGGGTTCTGATCCCTGTACTAGCCAGCTGCCAAAAAACCCAAAACAAAAATGTACAGAGCCAGAAGGTGGCCCGTGCAAAATTCCTCCAACTACCAAATGCAAAAACTTGTGAGCAGTTCAAAATGGAAGTTTTCCCTGTCAAGAATATAATCAATAATGCAGTGACTATAACTGCAAACGCACTATACAATGAAATTATTTTTCAAATATTTCCATATTTAACCAATAGAAACTATTCTGACATCAAGAAGTAAACTGTAACAAAATTTTTTTCAGATCATACCAAAAGAGAAAGAGAGAAATTTTGAATAAAGGTAATATATGGATTTTGGATTGTTTAATAATTTACTTAATGAAAGAAGTGAAGAATATGAACACAACAGGAAAAAGAGTAAATTTCGTATTGATTTGACTAAAATACTGACATTGACAAAAATAACATAAATCTCATAGAAGACCTCACTAGTAAGACATTGAGGTCAAATTGGTTAATGACTATTGTCTATTCAGAATATTTAAGATTGGCTCCTGAACAGGAAACCTTGACATACCCTGAAAATTCACAGCTTTTATATGTAAGAAACTTGAGAGCAGTTTCCCTAAATTTGACAGCAATCCTAAAAATGTACACAGAATTACTAATAACAAATTGTGAAGCTAAAAGTTTTCTAAACTATCGAAAATGAAAACCAAAATTTCATCAACCATGCTAGAAGAAAAACTGAATGATCTTTCTATCTTCTCACTAGAAAATATTGTAAAATTATTATCAAGGGCTGGTCGGTTCACTCAGTCTGTTAGAGCTCAGTGTTATGACACCAAGGTCAAGGGTTCAGATACCCTTACTGGCCAGCCACTGCCCCCCCCCCAAAAAAAAAATTGTTGTCATACTGTTGGGAAAATAGAATAATTTAATCAGGCCTCCTTGCCTGCCCATCCAGTTGGGGGTGGTGCAGTGCATTCTTTGTAAATAAGTTGTGTGTGTGTGGAGTTAGTGAGCATGAGCGGTGCTGTGACTCGGCGGTCATCTAGTGCTTTGGGCATCCACCCTGCATGGCCATGCTCTCAAACCTATGGCTCCAAGGACCTTGTTGCCGGTTACCTAGCTCATAGACCTGCATGTGAGGGGTCTGGTGACCCAGCCTGGCAAGTGAAGGGTTTGTGGCCCAGTCTGGACAATGGGCTTAAGGGGTCTGTGAGCATCAGACCCAGCCTTAGCCCTAACTCGACAATTGGCCCAGTTGGTGCAGGATTATGGGCAAGTAAAAGAGCTCGACAATTGGCATAGTCTGTGACAGGATTCTGAGCAGGTACAGGAGCCAAAAGCCCTTGGAAGAAGGAGGAAATGTGGCTACTTTTGAGTATGCTCTGCCCTGTGGCCATCTTCCTGTTGACCAGGATCTGGTTTCTGCTCACTGTACTGCAAGGCAGCATAGACCAGGCACTACAACAGAAAACCCCTTGGGAAGGGGAGGAAATGTGGCTGTCCTTGAGCATGTGGTACCCGGTGGACACTTTTCTGCTGACTGGAGTGTGGCTGCTGTTAACTATGCTGCAAACTGATCGAGATTTGCAGCAGAAAGCAGAGTTGTTGGAAGCATGGATGATTGTCCTGGAGGATGACGTGCAGTGACTGGCCACTCCTGCCTCTCACACCAGGGAAGATGACCATCCCAGTGATGAGTTGGGGGAAACGATGCGTTTCCAGGCACGACCTGTCGTGCATGAGAAATTGAGACACGAGCAGCCTATGGGACCAGACAGACAACCGGTGGGCGATCCACAGGTGACCCGGTTCACCACCTATGTCCCGTATACCCAGGCTGAACTGGTTGACTTGGGAAGACAGTTCAGGCAGAAATAGGTGGAGGATGTGTCAGTCCATGTTTAATGTGAACACTTGTGGCCCAGATGATGAGAACTTTACAGGCAGCATGAGAGACGTAGTGCTGCAAAATGCCCCATCAATGTCCTTTGGGTCACTGATGGCCATACTGGCCCCATACATTGGTTGTCCTATGCATGAGCTAATGACCATGATAGCCAGCCTGGGTGAAGTAGAGGAGAGGACACAAGCAAAAGGGGTCCGAAAGGTGGCTAAGACCAAGCCCCCAAGACATGGTCGGGATTTTATCCTAAAAGGACCAAGCAAGACTAGCCATAAGCAGATGTGGGTTGACTTGTTTGTAGCAGGGGTTGATAAAAAGAAAATTGACTGGCAGCTAAATGCAGTTCTGTTTGCCTTGTGGCAGCAATTGTGCCCTGAGCAGCATTTCACCAAACGTCTGGAAACAGGTAGCAAAGTACGCTCAGTGGATTTAAAGATCTTTTGGTTGCTCCCAAGGAGGCGGATGAGCTGTTCCATTTCGATTAGTGAGCAGGCCAAGGTGCTCATCTTATGGGGGCAGGCGAGGACTGGAGGCCTCATGTTGAATTGGAATATATTGGTCGAAGACAAATGTGTAGCATGTTTTGGCATCAGTGGATACCGGTGCACAATGTAGTCTGATATATGGCAATCCAGGTAAGTTTCCAGGGGCCACAGTTCATGTAGATGGCTATGGAGGACATACTACTGAGGTCAAATGACACTACTGTGTCATTGCCATTGGGCATAGGAAGATTACCTCCTCATGTATATACTGCATATATATCTCCCATAGCTGAATACATCTTGGGTGTGGATGTACTTTATGGTTTGCACCTGCAAACAACAATTGGACAGTTTTGGCTGCAGATACAGACAGTAAAGCCTGTGTTACAAGGAAATGCTAAACATGACCCACAGGAGTTACCCAAGCCAAGCCATGTAGTTAATGTAAAGCAGTATCACCTACTGGGAGGGCATGCAGAGATAAGTGCCACTACATTGGAATTAGAGAAAGTTTGCATTATTTGTTCAACTCACAGCCCATTTAATGCTCCAGTATGGCCAGTGAAAAAGCCTGGTGGTACGTGGAGAATGACTGTAGACTATCGAGAACTAACCAGAGTAGTGCCTCTTTTGCATGCAGCTGTGCCTTCAGTTCACGACTTGATGAAGCAGCTGATGACTCAGCTGGGAACTTATCATTATGTATTGGACCTTGCAAATGCTTTTTTCTCTATTCCAATCTTGGCTGATAGCCAAGATCAGTTCACCTTCACCTGGGAAGGAAGACGGTGGACCTTTCAAGTATTGTCCCAAGGTTATCTGCGTAGTCCAACAATTTGTCATGGTTTTGTGACTGGGGACCTAGCCAAGTGGACTACGCCCAACATGGTTACAATGTTTCACTACATTGATGACGTGTTACTAACCTGTGATTCCCTTCCAGATTTAACCCAGGCAGCTCCAATGCTGCTAAGTCATTTCGAACAATGTGGGCAGGCCATGAACACAGCCAAAGTGCAAGGACCTAGGCTGTCAGTCAAATTCCTAGGAGTGGTCTGATCAGGTAAGACAAGGGTCATCCCAGAAGCTATTATAGACAAGATACAGGCATACCCTTGACCCACAGCTGTAGCTCAGCTACAGACATATTTGAGACTTTTGGGGTATTGGAGAACTTTTGTACCCCAGATGGCCCAAATGGCACACACACTGTACGCATTGACAAAGAAAGGAGCACTTTGGGATTGGACTGAGGAAGCAAAACAGGCTTACTGGGCTACAAAAAGAGCAATACAGCAAGTACAGGCTTTACAAGTGGCTGATCCCACTCAGCTGTTTGAGTTAGATGTACATATAATCCAGGAGGGGTTAGGATGGGGTTTGTGGCAGAGACAAGACTGATTCCACACACCTGTAGGATTCTGGTCTCAGCTCTGGAAGGGTGCTGAAGTGCATTATTCCCTAATAGAAAAGCAGTTAGCAGCTGTGTATTCTGCCTTGATAGCCACTGAAGCTATCACAGGAACTGCCAAAGTCCTAGTAAGAATGACATACCCCATACTAGGTTGGCTGCTCACGTTTTGGGCAACCGACCCTAAAAGAAGTGTAGCTCACACTCCCACTTTGTCTAAATGGGGAGCATATATGGAACAAAGGAGCACTGTGTCAACAAGTCCTCTGTCCAAAGAGTTGCAAACTGTGCTAGGCCCAGTAGAGGTTATGGAGGAAACTTTGACACAACCAATACCCATGGAGGTGGAGGCTACACCTTTCCATGAGGGACAGGGACCTATCACAGAGCCTATACAGATGGCTCTAGCATGGGACCCTCAGCATCATGGACAGCTGTTGCTGTCCCGACCTTAACAGATACCATGTGGTATGAAAATGGCACAGGGCAAGGCAGCCAATGGGCTGAATTGAGAGCAGTATGGATGGTGATAAAAAATGAGCCTGGGCCACTAACCATCTCTACTGACGGCTGGGCTGTGTACAAAGGTTTAACCATTTGGATTTCTACTTGGAAGTATCAACAGTGGATGGTAGGCCACCAACCTCTGTGGGAACAAGCCATGTGGCAATAGTTATGGGAACTGGGGCATGAGAAAGAAGTAAAACTTTTTCATGTCACAGGACATTTCCCCTTAGCCAGTCCAGGAAATGATGAAGCCGATGCCTTGGCTAAGGTAAGATGGCTGGAGAGAGCCCCAGCTACTGATGTAGCCCAGTGGTTACATCAACAAATGCAGCATGCTGGCAGCAAAACCATGTGGATGGCAGCTCAAAGATGGGCCTTGCCTATAAAACGGAAAGAGGTAGTGAATGCCTGTCATGCTTGTCCAGTGTGTGCTCAAGACAGTCCACACCCCCGGTCGATGCCCCATTTAGATGGGCAAATAACTCGAGGGAGGGTGTCCCTGACTCGATGGCAAGTGGACTGTGTCTGACTACTGCCAAGGTCAGAGAATTTCAGATACATCTTCACAGCTGTTGATACGGCTACTGGTCTTCTGTTTGTATGGCCTTATAAGGCCCCAGACCAGGTAAGCACTGTGAAGGCATTCAATAGCTTTACTGCCACGTATGGCCGATCTGTAGTCATAGGGAGTGATAATGGAACCCACTTTACTGGACATGGGGTTCAGAGATGGGCTTCCCAGTTGTCTATTCAGTGGAAGTTACATGTGCCATATCACCCCCAGGCAGCAGGAATGATTGAACGGTACAATGGCCTTTTAAAAAAGGGACTAAGGCTATCTGCCCAACCTCCATTCCTGACAGGGTGGACATGGCAGTTATGGCCGACAGTCAGGATTCTAAATGAGAGTCCCCGCAAGGGCGGGCCCCCTCCAGTGGGAGCTCTGTTGCATAGGGCTGCAGCACCTATGCAGCTGCAAATCACTACTAAATATGAGCTTTTGAAGCCAGGATATGGCAAGAAGGGAAATATTCTCTTACCAGCCCTAACCTATTTGCAACAGGGACAGACAGTACAATGGAAATGGCCTTGGAGAATAAAAGCCCCCCCATATATGCTGGGTAGACCAATAGCGCTTTGGGGAAAAGGATTAGAGGAAGACTTGCAAGTTTCACCTTGGGTGACAAATACCTGGCCTCCTCGAGTAAAGGTAACATGGCCTGGAACAGATAAGTGCTCTATTCTAAAGGGCACATTTATATTATCATTATGACCAACTATGAGTTCCCCTATACTGTTACCTGTAGGTTCTACATGTAACAGGATGGCAAACTGGCATGTATCTTACCAGAGGGGTGAGAACTTCCCCTATTGGTGCCAATAACCCTTTTGTCTTTTCGCCCATAGTATTCTGGCTGCAGCCACTGCACCAGAGTTGCGTGGTCAGTGTGTCAGCCTACTGAATGTGCGTTGAACTTCCCATCAGTATGACTGTAGAATTCCCATGGAGGATCACACCAATGGTGACTACTAATCGGACATATGCGGCTAATAGTTAAAAGTATAGAACTACAAGCCTTAAGGCATATTGAACAGACAATAGGTTATGTAAATGTAAGGGTTATTTATCCTCACTAAGGGAAGATTCTGAATGCATAGATTGTATGGGGAGGGACCCTGAAGGAGTGGATTGTTGTGAAGGTAGAATAATTTAATCAGGCCTCCTCACCTGCCCCTCCAGTTGGGGGTGGTGCAGTGCATTCTTTGTAAATAAGTCATGTGGGTGGAGTTAGTGTGCATGCACAGTGCCATGACTTGGCTGGCATCTAGTGCCTTGGGCGTCTGTCCCACATGGCCATGCTCTCAAACCTACAGTTCCAAGGACCTTTTGGCCAGTTACCTATCTCATAGATCTGTGTGTGAGGGGTCTGGTGACCCAGCCTGGCGTGTGAAGGGTTTGTGACCCAGTCTGGACAATGGGCTTGAGGGGTCTGTGAGCATCAGACCCAGCCTTAGCCCTAGCTCGATAATTGGCCCAGTCAGTGCAGTATTACTAGCAGGTAAAAGAGCTTGACACATACTGATGCAGGAAGTTAGATAGAGACAAGAGCAGGAGGAGGAAACCTGGTTATCTGCAAGTGGGAAAACCGGTTCCTGAGAACATAGGCTTGCACATGCACAAAAGTGGCCACAGGAGACAAAGACAATTCTAGACAGGGAGCACCCCCTGCATTGGGTGCCATTTGGTTGGACCAATGAGCCCCCTTCCAGTGAGAGCACCATTTGGTTACACCAATAAGCTCCCACCAGCTAGGGCACCAATCACTTTAGCCAATAGGACAGAGACTACATTCAAGGACTCAACCAATGACCAAATCACAAGAATCCAGCTAAGAGGACTTAAACACCCCCTGGGAATGTAACCATCAGGGCTCTTGAGCTACTCTCTCACTGAAGCCTGTTCCATCCCCTCCGGAGTGTATTCTCGCTCTGCTAAGTAAAACTGCTCATTGCTTTTCGCCTCTGGTGTGTCTCACCCAATTCTTTGTTCAAGACACCAAGAACCCAGACGTAGCCAGCAGAACCTGGAATTTCCTATAACAATACAAAGAGGGGCAAAAAGTGCCATTGAGTTTTGTCAGGGAGTTAAAACTTTGTTAGTTTTCTGAATTATGTGAAATTTGAGGTATTTCTCAGCTGTTAATGTTGTGAATTGTTTTTGTTCTGATTCTAAATAAGCATTCCTTTCCTAACTAATTTTGCATTCACATTTTGTGTTCTTTTTAAAAAGGGGCTCTCCAAAACTGTATCATCTTTAGGCACAACAAAACCTGGATCCACCCTCACATACATGCCTACACATGCACATGCACACAGACTCCAGAAAATTCCTAGAATCACAAAACTACCACAGATTTATTAAAAGTTTGTTCCAGGGGCTGGCCAGTTAGCCCCATTGGTTAGAGTGAGGCCTTATAACACCAAGGTCAAGGGTTTGGATCCCTGTACCAGACAGTTGCCCAAAAGAAAAAAAAAAAAAAAAATCTTGTTCCAAAGAGAATTATTTTTACTAATAAGGTAATTTTACTAATTAAGCTAATTTTCCTGTTGGTTCCCCCTGCCTTCAGTTCCTTTAGTGTCACCCCCAAAGAAATTGCAGAGGACAGCTTTGGGCCATTTTTCCACCATTCCCTCAGACAGAAGGGGTGGTTTTCCTTCCTCTTCAGTCTTTTATTTTAAGATTGTCATCATCTGTTATGCAAAATAAAAAAAAAAAATCAAACTTTCATTTTTTCTGTTCATGTTCCATGAGCTAAATAAACTTTGTTTTGTTCTATTGACATTTATGGAAAGAGATTTTTTTGGTCTGTTGCTCAAAGTTAAGCAGATGCAACCTGCAGAGAGGTACCTCGTGCCTTTGCATGTACAATAACATCCTTGTTGTCTGGGAGGTCCTAGTCCCACCATAGTTTTTTTTTTTTTCTGTCAGGCTGTCCTAGAAGAAGAAATGTAAGAGGCATAGGGTATGCCAGATGGTGAAAAATAGGTTTACAGCACCAAAATAGTGTTGTTTTTTAATTAAAAACTAGGCTAGTGTTGAATGCCAGAAGCTGAGAAACCCAGCTCTGAGTAAGAATCTCCACATTTAGCATGAGTTTTGGCACATCTGCCCCTCCCACAAGGCAATGCGGGTGGGCCACCAGCCTGCCCAGGGGCGTTGCTAAAGGCTGGCTTCTGCTGTGTGGGATCTGGGAGGCCCAGGGCCAGCTTGTCCCTTTTGCCTTCCTTTCCCCTCACCCCCAACACCATCAAACCCAAAGTCCTCAGCCCTGTGCTCTCTGACTCACCTGCATCTCCTTCATACTGGATTCTAACGTCCAAGAACCAGTAAGGCTGGAACCTTGAGCCTGGTAAGGCTGGAACCTTGACCTCCAAGAAGTCCTAGGCTTCTTCAGCATCACTGATGATAACAGCTATTTTTAGTAGTTTCCTCCAAACCATTAGGGACTGGTCTCCTCCAAGCTCCCCAACTTAGAGGAAACCAGAATTCAAGAGGGTTAGGCTCTTCACCAACAAAGTCCTTATTACCTGCATCTTCATGCTCTGAGTCAGGTAGCATTTGCTGCAAACCAGCTACCACAAAGCTTCATGCCTTAAGACACCAACTGTTAATTTAGCTTTCTGTTCTGCAGGCTGGCAACCTGAGCTGTGCTCAGCTAGCCCTTGGCTCATGCCCACATCTGCCAGGTTGGCTGGGGACAGGCTGGTCTGGGATGGCCTCAGCTGGGTAGATTGTCTTTCATCTGTGTGGTCACGTATCCCATGCAGGCTGGCCTGGGTTCATTCACAAGGAGGTGGCGGGGGTACAGAACAAGCAGAAACAGCAGAAAGGCTCAAGTCCTCTTGACACCAAGGCTTGGACCAGGCACAGTGCTGTGTACTCAAGTCCTCAAAGCAGGTCCCAAGGCCAGAGCAGTTTCAAGGACTACACTTCTTATGGGAGGCGCTAACATGCATTGAAAAAGAGTGCAGGTACAGGGAGGGTAATGATTGTGGCCATTTTTCTTAAAAAAAATTTTATTGTGGTAAAATATACATAATAAAGTTTGTCATTTTAGTTATTTTCAGGTGTATAGTTCAACATTCAGCACATTCACTGTTGTGCGACCATCACCATCATTCATCTCTGGAACTTGTTCATCTTCCCAAACTCAAACTTCATGCCCATTCAACAATAACTCCTCTTCCCCCTCCTCTCAGCACCTGGCAACCTCTATTCTACTTTATGTCACTATGAATTTGACTATTCAGGGCACCTCAGATAAGTGGAATTGTGGCCATTTTTGCAAGCAATCTACCACCTACTTTTGAGAACAGGTAGGTTTATGGGGCCCCAAATTCTTCACCATCAGCTTCTGTCCCACATCTGGGGTGTAGCTATCTTTCCCAGAGTCACACATAATCTCCAAGATGCCAAGCCTCCTAGGGTGTGGTGGTAGAAGGTCTTATTCTGCCTGAAGCTCAGGGTTCAGCTCAGAACTGGGTGGAGGGGGCTGTCAGTGCCACAACTTAGCACAGACATGCTCAGGCCCCTCCCTCTTATCCCTGCAGTGTCAGTTCCACCACACTCCAGGGAGCAGGCCAGGTACCTCTCACGTGCCCTGGCAGGCCAGGTTGTGGAGGGATCAAGAGCCCCACTGGCTGCCCAGACCCACTGCACTCTCCGCACCTCTGTGCAGTTGTCCCTGGGCTTACCAGGAAGACAGCCATGTGGCTGACCTCTACCACATGGCACTCTGCACACAAAGCTGTGGACACCCTGCACAGGGGGCTACTGAGGAGCCTCATCCCTTTCACTGACCTTCAAGTCCCCTGTGGTAGATGGAGGAGAGGCAGGAGGGAAAGGGATGTGGAACAAGGAGGAGAGAGGAAAAGCAGAATGAGGGGTGTGAAGAATTGAGCCTTGCCTGAAGAAAGGCCTGGCCTTGGCCCCTGGCTCCTGGGAGGTGATCTTTAAACCCTTGGAATGTGGTGCCTGGTAAGAGTATACTTGTTTACCTGGGGGCCTCGGGCCATGTCAGATATTCTAGCAATGTGATTTATGGGAGCTTTGGGTCACATGGTATCAACTCAGCTTCCAGAGGTTGAGCAGCCAGCCATGTCTACATGAGTGAGCCCCAGTAAAAACTCCAGGCACCAAGGCTCAGGGGAGCTTCCCTGGTTGGCAATACTTGGTAATTATTGTCACACTTAGTTGCCAGGAGAATAAATGTTGTTTATGACTCCACTGGGAGAGGACAACTGGAAGCTCTGTGTTTGGACCTCTCCTGGACTCTGCCACATGTGTCTTCCCCCTTGGTTGATTTTCTTTCTTTCTTTCTTTTTTTTTTTTTTGTGGCAGCGGGCCAGTATGGGGATCTGAACCCTTGACCTTGGTGTTATAACACTGTGCTCTAACCAACTGACCTAACCGGTCAGCCCTTTGATTGATTTTAATCTATGTCCTTTCACTGTAATAAGCCACAACTGTGAGTATAACAGCTTTCAGTGAGTTCTATGAGTCCTTCTAGTGAATTACCAAACCCAAGGCTGGTCTTGGGGACCCCCAAACTCTGCAGTTGGTTTCAGAAGTGACAGTGGTCTTGTAGACTGGTGCTTACTTTTATGAGAAGGTATACGGGTGGAGACTGCTGTCATGTTAATAGCAAATGCAAGAATAATGTCAATGCCCTCAGTCAGGTAGGGTGCTTCTAGAAGAAATATCATGATGGCTGCCCAAGGAGAACCCTAAGTTTGGTTCAAACTTGGTTGGTGATGGTGGTACTAGAAAAACTACATTTGTTAAATGTTATTTGATCAGTCAATTGGAGAAGTATGTAGCCATGTTGGGTGTTGAGGTCTATCCCCAGAAGACCTATTCAGTTAAGTGAATGGGATGTAGTGGGTCAGGAGAAATTTGGTGAACCGAGAGATGGCTATTATATCCAAACCCAAAGGCCGGCCCGTGGCTCACTCGGTATAGTGCGGTGCTGATAACACCAAGGCCACGGGTTCGGATCCCCATATAGGGATGGCCGGTTTGCTCACTGGCTGAGCGTGGTGCTGACAACACCAAGCCAAGGGTTGAGATCCCCTTACCAGTCATCTTTTTTTTTAAAAAAAAAGATGACTGGTAAGGGGATCTCAACCCTTGGCTTGGTGTTGTCAGCACCACGCTCAGCCAGTGAGCAAACCGGCCATCCCTATATAGGGATGGCCGGTTTGCTCACTGGCTGAGCGTGGTGCTGACAACACCAAGCCAAGGGTTGAGATCCCCTTACCAGTCATCTTTTTTTTTAAAAAAAAAGTCAAATGTTGGTAAAAATGGGAGTCAGCTTTTACCCAGGAATATTGGTAACCTGAGAAGAGGTGTTGGGTTAACCCATCTCTCCAATAAACCTGAAGAACGGCCAGGCTAAAGCCATCTCAAAGACTCACATTTACTGAGGGTTTTAAAAGAGGGGGATGAGGGAATGGAATATGGGAAATGAAGAGTAGGAGAGAGGGAGTCATGAACCATTGGTGCTCTGTGCAAGGAGTCAAATGCGAGGTCTCACCAAGGCTCTGTCTGGTTTCTGCTCCCGTCCCTTCTGTTATCTCAAGGTCCTGCTGGAGGGGTGAAATCAGCATAGCTTTATTGATGTCTTCTTTTGTTTCAGGGTCTGGATAGTACATGCAGATCTGCAAGTCTGCAGCTCCATGCTGTCTGCAAAGCAACTTTACATTCATGTAAATAATGTCATCTTGCCCCATAACGAAGATATCAAATAACCATGGGAAAAGAGGGAACTCGGGGAAATGCATGCCAAGAAAAAAACTGTGTCCTTTCATGTAGAGGGTTAGAAATCTTGATTCTCATTTGATTTTCAGAATAGGGTTTTTAGGTAATGCATGTAGGGGACAAAAGTCCTTGATTTAGGGGACAAAAGTCTACAGACAGTGTGGCAAAAGCCCATCTAATCATTGTTTAGGGATGGGATTATGTACTTTGGCTGTTTAACATACTGATTGTTGGGCCAGCCTGTGGCTCACTCAGGAGAGCGTGGTGCTGACAACACCAAGTCAAGGGTTAAGATCCCTTTACCAGTCATCTTTAAAAAAAATAATAATAAGGGCCGGACCGGTGGCGCACTGCTACAGTGCACCACTTGGGAGCGTGGCAGCGCTCCCGCCGAGGGTTCGGATCCCACATACAGACCGGCCGCTCACTGGCTGAGCGAGGTGCGGGTGCAACACCAAGGGTTGCGGTCCGTTGCCGGTCACGAAAAAAGACAAAAAGGAAAAAAAAATAATAATAATAAAATAGCATACCGATTGTTGTTAAAATATGTTTTTTTTTTTTTAAAAGATGACCGGTAAGGGGATATCAACCCTTGGCTTGGTGTTGTCAGCACCACGCTCAGCCAGTGAGCCAACCGGCCATCCCTATATAGGATCCGAACCCGTGGCCCTGGTGCCATCAGCACCGCACTCTACCGAGTGAGCCACGGGCCAGCCTAAAATATGTTAAAGTAATTGTTGTAGGGAAAAATGTGAAAAAAAGTTTGCTAAGGGAAAGCTGTTGGTGGAAACTTTAGAGGCAATTATCATAAGAATAACTTTTGCTTAAATCATTTGGGGACAGGTTATATTTTGGGTTAGATAATGATCACAGTCTTATCAATTTAGCTTTTCACAAATTGTACTTTGGAATTGTACACCTTGTTAATTTAAATGATGTGGGCCAGCCTGTGGCTCACTTGGGAGAGTGCGGTGCTGATAACACCAAGGCCACAGGTTCGGATCCCATATAGGGATGGCCGGTTAGCTCACTGGGTGAGCATGGTGCTGACAACACCAAGCCAAGGTTTGAGATCCCCTTACCAGTCATCTTTTAAAGAAAAATTTAAAAACAAACAAATAAATGATGTTACTAGTTTCCATTGTTTAAGCTATACTTAGCTATAGATAACTTTTGTCACAT
Organism: Galeopterus variegatus; assembly: GCF_000696425.1. NCBI lineage: Eukaryota > Metazoa > Chordata > Mammalia > Dermoptera > Cynocephalidae > Galeopterus > Galeopterus variegatus. Next base: position 751,818 of record NW_007726216.1, on the reverse strand, counting down.
TGCCCATGTGTTTTTCAAAAGGATTGCAAACAAGAATAGAGCAAACTAAACCAAAACAAAAATGTCCTAAATGTAAAAAAAAAAAAAGAAAAAAGAAAAAAAAAGAATTTCATTGGTCAAATCAATGCAGATCTAAATTTGATATAAAAGTCAATCCTATTTTGGGAAACGTTCAAGGCAGCACCAACTCCCACACCCCAATGAACAAGAGGAGTCGAATCCTCAATGCTCAGGCTCAAGTCTGGACTCCTCCCCAGGGCATTTTCCTCCCCCAGGCTCTGAATAAACGATCAAACAGTTGTTAACTTAACCCTAATGAAGGTATTATTTTAGATGAAGCAAGACAAGTTAAGTAAGGGACAGCAAATTTCTCTGGTCCACTACCTTTCAACACCCCTAGTATTATATTGGGCAATCCTAAATACTCTATAAATGATGTCCAAATTATTTCAGAACTAATTCCACCTAACAATCTGGGACCAATTCATGTTATGATAACCAGTGCAGGATATCATGTAATTCCTAAAGGAACTCAGATAGCTCAACTTATTCTTTCTTCTCCGTTTCCTGAAACAAGGTCTAAACTTCAACCTCTTGCTTCTCCTGACACTTTTTGGATACAAAGATTAGATAATACCCAGCCACTGTTGACATTATCTGTTGAACAAAAATCAATTACAGGATTGGTAGATTCGGGGGCCGATGTTACTATAATTGCTAAAAAGTATTGGAATCCGTTATGGAAAACAGCTTCTTCACCAGTTAAACTTACTGGATTAGACAGGTCCAAATTCCTTCACCAGAGTATAAATCCTTTGTTGTGTATCGGCCCCGAGGGACAAACTACCTCCATTACGCCTTATGTTCTAGATCTCCCTCGAGCTTTATGGGGTTACAACCTCCTTACTCAGTGGGATGTTTATATTGGGACATTTCCTTCAAATTTATCATGGTGGCCACTGCCTCACTCCTGTCACTCAAACTACAATGGACCCCTGGTCCTCTGGTTTGGGTGGAGCAGTGGCCTCTTAAAGCAGAGAAATTAAATCAAGCTACTTTACTTGTCAAACAGTTACGAATGGGACATTTAGAGCCATCTCAGTCCCTGGAATACTACTGTATTTTGCATTCTTAAAAAATCAGGAAAATGGAGTTTATTACATGGTTTAAGAAAAATTAATGCTCACATTTTCCCATGGGGGCTCTACAGCCTGGGCTCCCTAGTCCAACCCTCATTCCTAACAATTATCATTTAATTATCATAGATCTAAATGATTGCTTTTTTACCATACCTTTACACCAAGAAAACAAAGAAAAGTTTGTCTTCTTGCTTCCTAGCACTAATGCAGGAGCACCTGCTCAAAGATATCAATGGAAGGTTCTCCCTCAGGGCATGATCAATAGCCCTACCATTTGTCAAGACTTCATGGATCGATCTATTCAACCCACTTGTGAAAAATTTCCAACTGCTCTTATTTATCATTATATGGATGATATTCTTATTGCTCATGGCAATCTGGAACTTATCATCACAAATTTATTTACATTTAATCAAACAAGTTAAAAATGGTGGTTTACAAGTAGCTCCAGATAAAATTTTTAAAAAAAGAGCCTTGGAGATACCTTGTTTTTTTGATCACTCAGAGAAACATAGGACCACAAAATATATCTTTCCATATACAGCCCCGTACTCTAAATGATTTGCAAAAATTGCTTGGCCATATTAATTGGCTCTGCCCTTCCGTGGGTGTTCCTACTTATCAATTACAACATTTGTTTAATACCTTAAAGGGAGACCCTGATTTGTCTTCCCCTCATTATCTGAACAAGCAAAATTAGAATTAAAACAGATTGAATCCTTTTTACATTCTAGGCAATTAATGTGCATCATTAAATTTCAAATTATTCATTTCATTATTTTAAATACCCCACATAGTTCTACAGGTTTGCTTTGTCAGTTTCTTCCTCAGATAGGAGTCATTGAATGGATTTTCTTACCCCATCAACAAAAAAAGAAATTATATACTAAATTAGAACAACGTATTCATTTACTCACTAGGGGTAGACACCATCGTCAAATGCTTACTGGGTATGATCCTGATATCATTAATCCTGATTTTTTTTTTTTAAGATGACCAGTAAGGGGACCTTAACCCTTGACTTGGTGTTGTCAGCACCTCGCTCACCCAGTGAGCTAACCGGCCATCCCTATATGGGATCCAAACCCATGGCCTTGGTGTTATCAGCACCGCACTCTCCCGAGTGAGCCATGGGCCGGCCCAATCCTGGTCTTTCTAAAACTGATTTTTACACTGCCCTTGAACAATCAGTCTTTACAGATAACAATGGCTGATTTTATTGGTAAGATACAATTCTCATTACCCCATGACAAAATCTTGCAAGGACTTCAATTATTGCCTATTCAATTAAAAACCTGTTTATCCCCTGTTCCTCTCCCAAAAGCACTGTCTTTATTGATGGTTCTGGCAAATCAGGAAAGGGATCTATAACATGGAAGGAACAGGGAATCTGGAAACATTTTGTTGCTATTCATCACTACTCTGCTCAAAGGGCTATTGCAGCTTTACACCACTTTCCCACTCAGCCACTTAATTTAGTGGCTGACTCTGCCTATGTAGTTGGGGCCTTATAAGTTATTCAAGATGCATCTATCCATGAGGAAAATGATCTTTTATTTGAAATGTTTTGACGTTTACAAAAACTTATTCAGAAAAGACATCACCCCTTTTATGTGACTCATATACGTTCTCAATCAGGTCTCTCTGGCCCTCTATCAATTGGAAATGATATGGCTGATCACTTTTTTATGTATAATAATGCTTTGCAAAAGGCAAACTGATTCTCATCAGTTTTTCCATCAAGGGGAATGAGTTTTGGCTCACGTGCATCGGGTTTCTTATAAACAAGCTCAAGACATTGTTCGTGTCTGCCCCGATTGCCAGAGGTTTTCTAAATCTAATTTTCCCAGAGGAGTTAATTCTTGAGGAATAAAAAGTGATGAAATTTGGCAAATGGACGTCACTCATTATGACCCTTTGGACATCTTAAATGTTTACATGTTATTGTTGACACTTACTCTGGTCTTATTCATGTTACTGCCCAAACAGGAGAAACTGTTAAACCATCTGTTAAAAAACCATCGTCTTTCTGCTTTTGCCACCATGTGAATTCCAAGTCCAATTAAAACAGATAATGTGCCAGCATACACTTCCAATGTCTTTCAATTATTCTGTGACAGCTGGAACATTAAACATGTCACAGGAATCGCATACAATCCCACTGACCAGGCAATTGTAGAAAGAGCTAATGGCTTTCTTAAATCTCAATTAAATAAACAAAAGAGGGGTAATATAGTTATAGGAATGGCTCCTCATGAACAGGTCTTTAAGGCTTTGTTTACTCTAAATTTTTAAAATTCTCAAAATTTAACCACCATAGAAGGACATTTTATTCCCACTGAGGAAAGACCTAAACCCTTGGTTTTATACTGCCACCTGCTGATGGGACCACAATGGTTGGAGCCTGTTGAATTTTTAATATGGGGAAGAGAGTCTTCTGTTCTTTCTCCTACAGGCCCCCTTTGGATACCAGCAAAGGCCGGTTGCCCATATCATGTGGCACCATGTGGGCTAGAAGCCATCCGAACTCCAACGATGCCAGAAAACCTGTTTCTAGCCATGCTTGCTCATGTAACTATAAATTGCAAAGGTCCAAAGGTAACATGCCTGTTCATAATATATGGGCTTTTCCTTTTTGTTCAGCCTTCTGTAAGTGATAACATTTATTGGACCCTTGTTTTGAATCCTCCTGGTTTTGATCTGCTTACTTGGGATGATTCAGAGCCTCCTCTTTCATCTAATGATACTGCTTACACTGGAGGCCTCCTGGTCCATTACAAAACTGCAAAATAAATTCTAGTAAGAAGTGTCATCATAATGGATGGCACAAACTTTTTCATAATTCATATTTCCTTGTTGAGGAATTGCCTTTATGTGTAGTGACTAATTTTACTGCTAGCAACTTTTGCATTCCCTTTCAACCACAATGGTATATAAATCATATTTTTACAGCTTTTAATTGTATTATAGCTGTGAAACATCAAAATTTATTCAAACTGCAGGAGTCAATGGAAATTCTAAATGGGGAAATAATCATCCTAAACCCAATATTCCTGTTTGTTCTCACCCCTGGATTGCTATTGCAGATGGTCTGGACCTTAATTGGGTCTCTTGCCATTCAAATAATTTTACAGAAAATAAATTATATGGTAATCAGACTTTAGAAAATTGGGGTCCATGTGATTTATTGATACTGGATTATGATACCATCGACTTGGTTATGATCTGCACCTCTCGACCATATATATTTGCCATCTCTTTTCAGATACCTGTTATTTCAGTCATTAATTTCACTTCCTGCTAACTATACTTGGTTTAATCTTAATATTTTTTATATGTTTATACTAAAACAAAGAGCAGAAGCATGGTTGCCAGTTAATCTTACTCGTAAATGGATGGGGAATTCTGCCCTGGAGCAAGTCACCTCTGCTCTAGGGCAAGTTCACTCTAAGATTCTTGAGCATTCTTATCACCTCCATAATTGCTGCTACAGCTATAATTGCTACAGCAGCACTGTTCTCATTCTATTCAAACAGCACAGATAATGAATGATTATTTTCAAAATGTAGCTTCTGAGTTCCTATCTCAAACTAAAATTGACCAAGGAAACTTACAAAGATTTTTTTTTTTTTTTTCAAAAGATGACCGGTAAGGGGATCTTAACCATTGACTTGGTGTTGTCAGCACCATGCTCACCCAGTGAGCGAACCGGTCATCCCTATATGGGATCCGAACCGGGGCCTTGGTGTTATCAGCACCGCACTCTCCCGAGTGAGCCACGGGCCGGGCCGGCCCCTGGAAACTTACAAAGATTTGATGCCTTTGAGGCAGCTGTGTCCTGGATTGGTGAGCTCCAACAAGCTTTTTGGACTCAAAGTCAACTTAATTGTGATGCACAATATTGCTCCATGTGTATAACTTCGATTCCTTTTAATTCCTCCACTGCATGGAAGGATGTACCAAGATTATTACATGGAGCTTTTTTTTTTTTTTTTTAAAGTTGACTGGTAAAGGGCCGGCCTGTGGCTCACTCGGGAGAGTGTGGTGCTGATAACACCAAGGCCACGGGTTCGGATCCCATATAGGGATGGCCGGTTTGCTCACTGGCTGAGCGTGGTGCTGACAACACCAAGTCAAGGGTTAAGATCCCCTTACCGGTCATCTTTTAAGAAAAAAAAAAAAAGTTGACTGGTAAGGGGATCTTAACCCTTGGCTTGGTGTTGTCAGCATCACGCTCAGCCAGTGAGCGAACCGGCCATCCTTTTGTAGGATCTGAACCGAACCTGTGGCCTTGGTGTTATCAGCACCGCACTCTCCCGAGTGAGCCACAGGCTGGCCCATTACATTGAGCTTTTCATTCTGATTTACATGGAGATATTCAAAACTTAATAATTAAACTTCATCAACAAATGAAACGGCTTCAAGAAGAAGCTCAAAAGATTGCTAGTAATCATTTAAATGATTTGGCCCATTGGCTTAATAGTACCCATTGTTTTTCTGGTTTAAACTTAAGACTTTGGATTATTGCTGGAATTAATGTCTTATGTATCTTGTGTTTTTTTATAGTGATTAAACTGTTATGTTCTATGTTCTAGCTGACTCTTCTTCCTCAGAATATCCTTGTTTCCACCCTTGACTCTGACCCCTTGATTTCTTCTGATTTTTTTAATAATTAAAATGGGGGAAATGTAGAGGGCTAGAAAACTTGATTCTCATTTGATTTTTAGAATAGGGTTTTTAGGTAATGCATGTAGGGAACAAAAGTCCTTGATTTAGGGGACAAAAGTCCACAGATAGCATGGCAAAAGCCTATCTAATCAATTCTAATCACTGTTTAGGGATGGGATTATGTACTTTGGCTGTTTAACATATTGATTGTTAAAATATGTTTAAGGAATTGCTGTAGGGAAAAATGTGAAAAAAATATTTGCTAAGGGCAAGCTGTTTGTTGTTGGAAACTTTGGGGACAATTATAAGAATGTAACTTTTGCTTAAATCATTTGGGGAGAGGTTATATTTTGGGTTAGGTAATGATCACAGTCTTATCAATTTAGCTTTTCACAGATTGTACTTTAGAATGTCACCTTGTTAATTTAAATGATGTTACTAGTTTCCATTGTTTAAGCTATACTTAGCTATAGATAACTTTTGTCACATTGCCCATGTGTTTGTGTGCTTTTGAAATGATTGAATCAACTGATTTTTCTTGTGAAACTTCCTTGTCTTTACAATAAAAACAGAAGCTAACTTTGAATCGGGGCTGTGCCCAGTTTTCTCCCACTAGCAAAGGAGTTGCTGAGGTGCAGTCCCTTTGGGTTTCTCATTGCACTCATGTTGCCCTGAGTAACCCTTTTTTGCATCTCTGTTACACAGAGAGAAGTGTAATACTTTAAAAATCTTTTAGAGCCCATGTGGTTTTAGGTCCCAACATGACTACAGTCCTGCTCACACCAACATCATCATAATGTTGTGTGTAATATCGAGTGTTAATTACAAGAATGCGCTGCCTAATTGGTATAGACATCTGGCCTAAGTATGTGAAAACATCCCCATCATGCTGTGTGACCACAAAGCAGATAGTAAGAACAGGAAAGTGAAGGCAAAATTTGTCATCTTCCACCTAAAGGAGAATCTTCAATACTATGACACTTTTGCCAGAAATAACCACACTGCTCTCTGGGCTTGGACCTAGTTCACAGCAGCATGGCTAAACACACCAAGGTCAGGATCATTGGTAAATATGGGACATGCTTTGGTGCCTCCCTGTGGAAAATGGTGAAGAGAATTGAAATCAACCAGCACACCAAGTACACTTGCTCCTTTGTGGCAAAACGAAGATGAAGAGAGGAGCAATGGAGATCGGGCACTGTGGTTCCTGCATGAAGACAGTAGTAGCTGGTGCTGCCTGGACCTACAACATCACTTCCCATGTCACAGTAAAGTCCACCATCAGAGGACTGAAGGAATGGAAAGACCAGTGGAAGGTCTACCATTTGAGATATCACTAGCATGTAATAAATGAGTTAATTTATGTAAGAAAATTGAAAAAAAAAATAACCACAACTTTTTTTTAAAAAAGGTGACCAGTAAGGGGATCTTTACCCTTGACTTGGTGTTGTCAGCACCACGCTCACCCAGTGAGCGAACCGGCCATCCCTATATGGGATCCGAACCCTTGGCCTTGGTGTTATCAGCACCGCACTCTCCCGAGTGAGCCATGGGCTGACCTCTTAACCATAACTTTGAAAAGCCCTTCCTTTGACTTGCTAGAAAATGAAATGGAGACCTGCTATGGGTTAAATGTGTCCCCCAAAAGTTCATGTATTAGAAACTTGACTCCCATTGTGACAGTGTTAAGAAGGTGGAAAATCTAATTATAGTTTTTGAAAGGTGGGGCCTTTGGAGCCGGCCCGTGGCTCACTGGGGACAGTGCGGTGCTGATAACACCAAGGCCACGGGTTCGGATCCCATATAGGGATGGCCGGTTCGCTCACTGGGTGAGCATGGTGCTGACAACACCAAGTCAAGGGTTAAGATCCCCTTACCGGTCATCTTTAAAAAAAAAGAAAAGAAGAAAAAAGGTGGGGCCTTTGAGAGGTGATTAGATTGGGATTGATCCATTCATGGAGCAATGGGCATGGTCCTGATGGCTCTATAAGGAGGAGAGTGAGTGAGCAGGTTACCTCTCTTGTGCTCAGTCCATTCTCACCATGCGACACCCTGAATTGCTGTGGAGAGTCACCACCAAGAAGGCCCTCACTAGATGTGCCCCCTCAACTTTGGACTTCCCAGCCTTCAAAATTGTAAGAAATAAACCACTTCTTCATTAGTTACCCAGCTTAAGGTATTCTGTTATAAGCAACGGAGATGGACTAATACAAGCTCCTAGCTTGGAGTCTGTTGCCATGTCTGCTCTTGCTCCACCAGAGGGTGTCATGGACCCAGCTTCAGCAGCGCAGTGTAGTTGAAGTGAGCAGGAGTGAAGCCATGTTGGGACTTAAAACCACATGGGCTCTAAAAGATTTTAAAAGGACACAGTTTTTTTCTTGGCATGCAGTTCTCTGAGTTCCCTCTTTCCCCCTGGCTATTTGATATTGTGAACTTTGGTTATGGGGCAAGATGACATTATTTACATAAATGTAAAGTGCTTTTCCAGCCAGGCTGGAGCTGCAGTCTTGTGATGAGACTCATACTATCCAGACCCTGAGAAACCAAGGAAGACATCGATAAAGCTATGCTGATCCCACCCCTCCAGCAGGACCCTATGATACACCAAGGGTGGGAGCAGAAAACAGATGGAGCCTTGGTGAGACTTTGCACCTGGCCCCTTACACATCCCCTCCCTCCTGCTTTTCATTTCCCACATTCTATTCCCTCATCCCCCTCTTTAAAAACTGCTCGGTAAACCTGAGATTTTGAGATGGCTTTAGTATGGCCATTCTCCTTCAGGTTTACTGGAGAGATGGCTTAGGTTAGCACAACATCTCTCCTCAGGTCACTGGTATTCCTGAATAAGAGCTGACTTTCTATTCCACCCACATTTGACTTTTGAGTGGTTTGTTTTTGTTTGGGGCAGGCAGCCAGACTTGAGTTCACAAACAAGATTTTGACAAGCCACGGCCAGGAGCTGAGTGCCCTGGGGTAACAGATTTGGAGATGCAAGCCAGGGTTTTTATTTGGGGCAGGCAGCTGGACTTGAGCCCTGTAACAGTATGAGCATGACTTAGAGGTTGCTCAGACAACTGCTCTCCCAGATGAGCATGGGGAGAAAATGAGGCTCCAGAGCCCAGCATCCAAAGTCTGGTGTGCAGGCAACAGTGCCGCGCTGTGTTACGCAGCTTCGTCTTTGGGATACTGAGGTGGGTAAGTGGCATATTCTGAGTGAATATGTCAGTTCACAACCAAAAACCCTTCATTTTTTAGACCTGCATATTTAGCTGTTTGGGAATGCATTTGTTTCCTGCTTGAATTTCCAATATCAGACTGCTACTGTCGCATCACAGGACTCAGTGGTAAAATCTCATTTTTTACTCTCATTCCCATTCCTTTTCATTTAGAATCAGAATAAAGTTGTGTTTCAAATATCGTAAAAAAAGAAAAAGAATAATGGTCATAGCTGTGTATTACCAGAGCACCTATAATTCCAGTGACAGCTGTAATAGCTAGAAAATGGCTGTAGGGAAGCTGTGGGTCTCAGGTGGCAGGGCAGGGTCCCTGGAATAGTCACCTCCATCTCCTTTTGAGGGCCCCACTGTGGTAGAGTCTGGTTGTGAGTTTCAGTCCCCAAGGGTGATGAGCATGACAAGTGACAACTGCCAGGCAAGCAGGGCCAAGGAGGACTGTGACATTGGACACTATTTCAGTGGCCCCTTCCATTGCGGACAGGGTCCACGGAACTGCTGGGGGCAGGGGTTCTTCCAGGTGCTTAAGGGCTCTGGGCTGACCAGGTGTGGCCACCAATAGACAGCGATGTGGTGAGGTGGCCTGGTAGGGCAGGGCCTCCACACCGTTCCTTGAAGCACTGTCTCCATGGGTTTCAGGTGTCTGCGTCCCTTTTGGCTGGTGTGTGTAAGGTAGAAAAACAGAAGAGGTGACAAAAGAATCGACCTCTACAGCAAGAGCAGGCTTTACTAAGGATAGAACCTGAGAAGGGCTCCTCTCGCCACCAGTAGAGTCCAGCAGGCAGAAGGGCAGAGGCTGGTGTCATCAGAATGGGGAAATGAAACCACATGGAAAATGAAACTCAATCATCCATCTTGTTCTAGTCCAGTGGTGTCATTAAGATGGCGGTACTGGCCTCCTGCATCCATCATTCCGGACTCAAAGAGGTTTAAGGACAAGGGGCAGTGTCATCATGTCTGGCTACTTCCTGCTGACAAGGGGGCGCTGTGCAGTGTGCAGACTGGGATCTGAGGAATTGCAGGAGGAGTGTGGCTTTGTACTGTTCCTTTGAAGCCATATTGGAAATGGCCATGATCTGTTTCTGCTCATGAGTCATTGTGGAGGAACCGGGAGAATTGTTCTAGAAGGATAGGTCCTGCGGATAGCAGAAGGAAGATTATTACAAAGGGAATTAGGATGGGGAGCAAAATGAGTAATAGCAATAAGCCTTGAGACCATCCAGTTGGTGGAGTTTTTAGGTTTGTAGCCTTTTCCTGATTGAAAAAGAGCATGGTAGGGATGATTAATCTTCCACTTCCAGCCATTGGGTTATTTGAGTGGGTGGGAAGTCCCTGAAGTGTCCTCGTAGGTAGCAGTTCCAAAGAAAAGATAGAAGTGTATCCTCGGAGACTAGGATTTTGGGTGTGTTTGTAAGGACAGAGAGAATGAGATCATAGACCTCCCCTGCAGCTGACATAGACATCAGCCGGGGACAGCTCACGGTCGGTCGAATGTGGGCTGGAGTAGTCAGGCCCCTGTGGTTCTGGATTCTCGCTCCTCTGTGGGTTCCTCGGGTATCCTTGTCAGCCTGATAGACATGGCTGTGAGAAGCTGAGGGTGTTCTGAGAGTTTTGAATTGAAGTCTGGTACCTTCTTTAACCTGGAAAAATGAACTGAAGCACTTGTGCCTGATAATTTTGTTGTGGTTGGGTGGTTAGAAGTACCTGATGTGGGCCTGTCCACTTAGGTTGAAGAAGTTTTGGATTTAAGTTTTTTAGGAGAGAGAACCTAGTCCTCCAGCTCGATGTTAAGAAGTAGAAAGGGATTGGAATAGGGTTTTGGTGGGTGGGTGTTAGCATATTTGTGCAGAAGTAACCAGGTATGGTTTAGGGCAGGTAAATAGTCTCCCAAGGGGTGAGGATTATAGGGGAAGTTTACCCAACAGAAAAGGTCTTCTATATGTGAGCTGAAAGAGACTAAGGATTGCACCGATGTCAGTTACTTTGCTACCAGAAGGGGGTGACATATTTTGGGAAGATGGATTTCTGTTAATAGACCGGCCTGGAGTGGTTGTTGAATAACTGGCTTAAGTTTCTGGAGTCCCTCTTTACTGACTGGATATTGGGCTTTGTGAGAGAACATGGAAAGGTTTTTGTTTATTTATTAATTTATTTTTTTATTTTATTTTATTTTTTAAAGATGACCGGTAAGGGGATCTTAACCCTTGATTTGGTGTTGTCAGCACCACGCTCAGCCAGTGAGCGAACCGGCCATCCCTATATGGGATCCGAACCCGGGGCCTTGGTGTTATCAGCACCGCACTCTCCCAAGTGAGCCACCGGGCCGGCCCTATTTATTAATTTAAAAAAAATTTTTTTTAAGAAAATGTAATATTTTTATTTTATTTATTTTTTTAAAAAATTTTATTTTGTCGATATACAATGTAGTTGATTATTGTGGCCCATTACCAAAACCTCCCTCCCTCCTCCGTCTCCCCCCTCCCTCCCAACAACCTCATATCGGTTCACTTGTCATATCAACTTCAAGGAATTGTAATTGTTGTGTCTTCTTCTCCCCCACCAGTTTTTTATTTATTTATTTTGTGTGTGTGTGTGTGTGTGTGTGTGTGAATTTTCTTTCTCCCAGCAGGTCAGATAGCTCCAAACCGGGCTCAATAGGGGTTTTTGGAGGGACTGGAGTGGACGGGGCCCCAGTGGGGGCCTCGGGTTTGGGCAGTTACTTGCCTAGTGCCCTGGTTTACTGCACCTGAAGCAGTTACCTGGGGGAGCAATGGGAGGCTTACCCTGAGCCTTGCCTTGAGATGTTCATGGTTTCTGATTTTCCTTGATAGCAGCAGCCAGCAAGGGGCATTTGATTTGGTCATGTTTTAGTTTTTGAGTTTTAGATTCCTCCTCTCTGTTTCAGGGTCAAGGTTGGTATTGCGGTCGGTGAGGTGAAACATAAAAAGTGCAGGGCTTTTGTTAGGTTCCTGAGTAACTTCCTTGATTTTGTTATAATCGACTGCTTTTTTTTTTTTTTTAAAGATGGCCGGTAAGGGGATCTTAACCCTTGACTTCATGCTGTCAGCACCACGCTCAGCCAGTGAGCAAACCGGCTGTCCCTATATGGGATTTGAACCCATGGTCTTGGTGTTATCAGCACCACACTCTCCCAAGTGAGCCACGGGCCGGCCCCGTAATTGACTGCTTTTTAAAGAAGCCTTTTATATCCCTTCTATGAGACATGTGAGCATGTGACCTCTCTTGGAGATTTTAGTTGATAGTTCCAATCTGGGTCAGTGCATGGATCTGCTATGGGACCCAGAGGATACTGAGTTGGGTCCTGAGTGTGCATGGTGTCTGCATGGGCTTGGGCTGCAGTCCAGACTTGCTCCTACTTGTCTGGGTTTAAAGTGGAAGAGAGGATAACATAAATGTCATGTCAAGTGAGAATTTTCTTTTATATATGTATATATTGAGAAGGATCTGTAACATATGATCTTAATCGCTTCTCTATTTGAGCCATATCAAAGGAAAAGGGAACATGGACCCAAATAATGTCCCCAGTTCCTGCCACCTCCTGAAGGGGAAGAAAAGGGGAAGGGAGGTGAGGGTTGTTTGCACATTCTGGGATTTTAGGTGAAAGGGAAGGTGACAGTCCACAAGAACAGATTAAGGGAGGAGAAGGTATTGGGGACAGGCGGTGGGTGGCAGGGCAGTTAGCCTTGGTAAATTAAATAACCAGTGTTTCCAATTGTGTCCTGTTACAAGAACAGATCCTTATTGAACTCATGTAAATAACTATATTGCTATAAAATAACAATACTTATGAATAGTTTTAAAATCATGATGGGATCAAGTAAAGAGAAAAGTAAATGTTTGAACTGTTGAAAAGAACCATCAATGTTTTAAAATAAAGAAATGGTAAAAACCCATAATTTTTCCAGTTAATTCAGTTTTATGTAATTAACTTTTGTTCTTTTGACCTTGGTTAGTAATTTTATAAACCCATTACTTTTTTCATTAGAATAAGCTGTATCTGTTAGTTTAGGACATAACACTTTAAAGTTATAATTCAATCAAGATTATAACTGATAGTATTCATATCAATAGATGGATTTCTAAGAACCTTACACAGTTTTGGAACACATATTCATAACATCTCAGTGTAACCAAAAAAGGTCAAACATTATTTTTCATTTTGACAATGTTTTCTATATAGTTTAATTTATTAAATAAGCCAATTTGTTTTGATACATTATATATATATATATATATATATATATATACCTTTTGAGAAGCTCCAGGGCCCTTGGAACCCCTCAAAGTTAGTTCAAGTCAAAAGGATGAGTTTTCAGAATTTAGTTTTGGAAACTTTGTCAAATAACAAAGGCTTAAAACACTTAGTTAAATAACATTACAAATCACTACAAAAATAAAATCAAAGTGACAAAGAATTTTAAAGATAGAGAGCAACAGACACAAGAAATTATCTTGATAAAACATGGAATAAGTTTTCTAAGCATAAATTTACCTGTACATACCATTATCATGACTTATTCAGACTTTCTGTTTTTGTCCTTTACCTTTTACTTCCTAAATAGCCAGTTGTTTTCCTCTAGGACAAACATACACTGTACCAGATGCTTTTTCACATAAAAATCATTTTCTTTCATTTTTAGCCGTCCTAACCACAACTACATCTTTATATTCATAGATTTTTTTTTATATCACCTCTTCTCCTATGTATTTGTTTTTTCTCTACCAATGGTAAATTGGCCCCATTTGCCTAAAACATGTACAGGATGATCTTTTAGTTTTTGGCTGGGTTCACAACTTAAAAGCCTCTAGTAAAGACAAATGTAATCCTGTTTGATTAGTAAACCCCAGGCAAAGATGTGTGCTGACAGTTTTTTTACAAAAACATTTTTTATATATTCAGGAACCTTAGGATCTAGTAAATGGGGGTTAATTTGTCAGAGCAGATTATACAAAGCCCAGTTTGGTCCTCGCTATTTTTACCAAATAGATATTTATGGTCTCCCAGCCAAAAACTTGGTGTATTGAGTAGTTTTCAAAGGTCTCTATAGAAAAGGTTTAAGTTATGAGGAAACAATCTTGAGTCTGCATGAATTATAGGAAATATCTCCTATTGAGTGTGGTGCTGATGGCACCAGGGCCATGGGTTCAAACCCCACATAGGGATGGCCTGTTTGCTCACTTCACAGAGCGTGGTGCTGACAACACCAAGTCAAGGGTTAATATCCCCTTACCAGTCATTTTTAGGAAAAAAAAAAAAAGAAAATGTCTCCTATTTATTGTTTATTTTTTATAGTTTACATGAAAATTTTAAGAAGGAAACCAAATTTTAATTTTTGTACCAGTAAAAACTCTGACCAATCAAGATTATTAAACTTAGGAAGTAAGCAACTTAGAATTGTTTCATATTAATATTTATAGATAAAAATCATTTTTAATTTCTGAAGAGACATGTTTTTAATTTTAACAGATCCAAATGTATTGTTTTCTTTGTATAAAACTCACGTTTCTGTATTTTATCAATATAACACAGCTTTAAGATTTTAAATTACTGAGAAGGAATTTTGAAACTATGACTATCTCATTTATAAGCATTTAACCCATTCATGTTGGTTTAATTTACTCATATCAAGCTACAACACCCTTATCAACCAATATTAGCTAGGGCCTTTAAGATAGTGGACATAGGTCCCCTTTCACTAGTCATCCTGGGTCCCAAGTACTCACATGGCATTCAGGGCCATGTGCAATCCAGAGAGGCCATGTGGAGCTCAAGGGAGAGGGCAGCATTCACAAAGATAATGTCTAAAAGATATTGGCTCTCTCTGCTCTCTCTTCTTCCACCACCTTGTGGTGTGGGACCCCTGGATCACTGTTGCCACCACCATATGGACTTTGGACTTCCCAGCCCCAGAAATCCCCCCTCCCCATACTCAGCCAGTACCAGATGCTGTCAATCCAGCCTTCAAGTATTTCTTGTGTAGGCGCCCTTCTGCCACACCACCCCAGACATCCCGGACAACACTCTCCTAACTGGCCTCCCTCTCCTCTGCAACTACTTCGATGGCAGAAAAGACAGTCCCTAGCATCACTCTCTCCCACAAATCAACCGATGTACAACTATAAAAACATAACATCAAGTGCATACGGAACAAGGAGATGTCCAGCAGGGGAGGCAGAAGCTCCGTGGAGACCACATGCCCTGTGGGGCTGCTGTCACGTGATCCAGCAGATAGGATTCACTGCAGCCTTCTGGCTCCATTCCCAGCTTGGCCCAGTGCGCACAGAGCAGAGAGATGTCTGGGAGGGGAGGCGGGAGCTCCACGGGGAGCACACCACCCAGCCCAGTGCGTGCAGAGTGGGGAGACATCCAGCGGGGGAGGAAGAAGCTCTGCAGAGAACACACTACTGCTGCACAATCAAGCAGCCTGACCCAGTGTGTACGGAGCAGAGAGATATCCAGCAGGGGAGGTGGAAGCTCCGTAGAGACCACACGCCCTGTGGTGGGGCTGCTGCCGTGCAATCCAGCAGCAGGTAGGCTTCACCACCACCACCCAGCTCCATCCCAAGCCCAGCCCAGCATGCACATAGCAGGGAGACGTCCAGCAGGGGAACGGGAAGCTCTGCAGAGACCACATACTCTGCGGTGCCTCTGCATATCCCTGCAGCCTGGCCCAGTGCATGCAGAACAAGGAGATATCCAGAAGGGGAGGTGGAAGTTCAGCAGAGACCACACACCCTGTGGTAACGCCCCATGACCCAGCAGCCCGGCCGGGACCAAGCTGACCAGAGAGTTGGCTCCCTGGAGCGGCCCAAGACCCGAGGCAACCACACATGCAAGGCACGAGTGGCCAACTGAGCAGTCACTGAGGTAGCCATACCAAAATGGCAACCCCAGCAAAATCTTAGTCAGACAATAGTGTCAAACCTGTGGACTGTGAAACCCCCTGCCACAATGAATAAACATCAAAGGAAAGATACCAGAAATATGAAAAGTCAAGAAAGTCCACCACCAAAGGCTAATAACTCTCAAGCTCTAGATCCTATAGAACAAGAAACCCTTGAATTGTTTGACAAGGAATTTTGAGTGATAATTCTAAGGAAACTGGATGAGATACAAGAAAACTCAGCTGGACAACATGATGAAATGAGGAAAAGTATACAGGACCTGAAAGAAGCAATGTACAAGGAAATCAATGTCCTGGAAAAAAATGTAGCAGAGCTTGCCAAACTGAAGAATTTATTCAGTGAAATAAAAAACACAACAGAGAGTATAACCAGCAGGCTTGCGGAAATTGAAGAGAAAACCTCTGAACTTGAAGATGGGCTGTTTGAAATTACACAGGCAGACAATAAAAAAAGAAAAGAAAGAAGAATCAAAGGCATTGAAGAAAATCTGAGAGAGATATCAGACAACCTTAAGCGCTCAAATATCCAAGTCATGGGTATTCCAGAAGGGGAGGAAAAAGGAGATTGCATTGAAAACATATTCAACAAACTAATGGCAGAAAACTTACCAGGTATACGAAAAATCACAGATCTTCAGATCCAGGAAGCTCAAAGATCCCCAAACGTATTCAACCAAAAAAGGTGTTCTCCAAGACATGTTATAGTCAAATTGGCAAAACTCAAAGAAAAAGAGAGAATCTTAAAAGCTGCAAGAGAGAAGCATCAAATCTCCTATAAGGGAGCCCCAATCAGACTAACAACAGACTTTTCATCACAAACCCTAAACCCCAGAAAGGACTAGGATGATATATTCAAAATACTAAAAGACAGAGACTGTCAGAAAAGAATACTCTATGCTGCAAGGCTATCCTTCCGAAATGAAGGGCAAATAGTATATTTCTCAGACAAACAAAAACTGCAGGAGTTCACCACCACACGACCACCCTTACAAGAAATTCTCAAGGGAGTGCTGTGTTTGGTTCCTCAAAAATAACTATCACTGCCATAAAAATCCAAGAAAAATCAAAACCCACTAGTGTAAAAAAAATGGCACACATGAAGAGAAAACAAACAAACATGCTATCTACAACCTAAGGAACCAACAAACACAGAAAACAAACAGTAAATCAGAAAGCAA
>NW_007726216.1:723135-729540 GCF_000696425.1 Galeopterus variegatus | reverse complement strand
CCCCAGTTAGGATGGCTAAAATCCAAAAGACTGAACGATAAATGCTGGCGAGGTTGCGGAGGAAAAAGAACTCTCATACATTGTTGGTGGGACTGCTAAATGGTGCAGCCTCTATGGAAAATGGTGTGGAGATTCCTCAAAGAATTGCAGATAGATCTACCATATGACCCAGCTATCCCAGTGCTGGGAATATACCCAGAGGAATGGAAATCATCAAGTCGAAGGTATACCTGTTCCCCAATGTTCATCGCAGCACTCTTTACAATAGCCAAGAGTTGGAACCAGCCCAAATGTCCATCATTGGATGAGTGGATACGGAAAATGTGGTATCTCTTCACAATGGAATACTGCTCAGCTATAAAAAAGAATAAAATACTGCCATTTGCAATGACATGGATGGACCTAGAGAGAATTATATTAAGTGAAACGAGTCAGGCACAGAAAGAGAAATATCACATGTTGTCACTTATTGGTGGGAGCTAAAAATAAATAAATAAATTCAGACGCACACACACACAAAAATACCCGGTGGCGGGGGGAGGGGGGAAGAAATAACAATTGCAATTCCTTGAAGTTGATACAACAAGCAAAGAGAAAGGACATTGTTTGGTGGGAGGGGGGAGAGGGAGGAGGGAGGGAGGTTTCGGTAATGGGCCACAATAATCAACCACATTGTATATCGACAAAATAAAATAAAATAAAGAAAAAAAAAAAAAAAGATATTGGCTCTCAGCATGGCCAGGAGGCAGATCTGAGATAAGCAGGAGACATCTTGGATTTTGTTCTGCAGCTGGTGGCCCATGTGCTGTGGACACATTATGTTCTTTGACCTCATCATGGCCCTGTGTTTAGTGCCCAGAATTTAAAGCTTAAAACCAAAGACAAGCTAACAAGAAGACATGTGCAGGGCTTTGGGAGAAGCCTAGCAGCCAGTTTTCTTACAGCTTTTAGTCCTTAAACAAGTTAAGCAAGTATGAAACATACCACAAAATGTGTTGACCAAAAGACAAATATAGGCAAAAGGTTTAAATCAAATTCTGAAAACACATCTATTTTTGTTAAAGCTTATCTGTAAGGCTTCACCATGTTTTAGAGAAAGCAAGGTAACAGATTTACATTACAAAGGGCGAAGAATGCAAGCCTTTTCAAGGAATTTTGGGTCTGTTAGGGGAGCCACTGAGAAAGGCTTAAAAAAATGGATGCCAAAATCAAATAAAATTATAGAACTTCACCATAGGATTTTGCGGAAATACATAGATGAGCCTAGAAGAAAAATTTAGAAGTCTGTTCAGAATAACCAGCTGGATGCCACAAAATTGTATTTGAGACCATCTAGTTAAACAGGTTGATGTGAGTTGAGTGTAGGATCAAAGTCAAAGGTGGAAGGAGGAGAGGAATTTTCAGAAGGAAATGATTTGGGGGGCTTGTCATAAAGAAGAATTTAGTAAGAGGTATAAGCAAGACAGAGGGAGAGGTGAAAATGAAGGTAAACAAAGGCTTGGGCATAAGGGACTTGAAGAAAGAGAGCCAAAACACAGGGTACCAATCCAGCTTTATTAAAGGAAAAGAATCTGCCTGGCTGCGCTCAAAATGGAGAGCAGCAGCTGGCATCGGGGTAGGAGGGCTTATATAGGCTGTAAGGAAGGCTGACATAATCAGGGAGGGGTTTGGTGCTGGTGTGGAAGATAAGGCTGGCGGATGCAATCAGGTGGAAGGTTGCACCCATGCAGAAGTAGAGGAGTTTCTATTTCTCAGAAACCACGAGGTTTCTCATAAGGGAAAGGCTGGTAGCCATTTTGTGCTCAGTGTGTGTAAAAATGGCACCGGTCACATCCAAAATGGTGCCGGTCATGCCCAAGATCCATCATTCCCACCTTTTAAGTATAAGGAGAAGGGAAAAGGGGCAAAGGTCTCATTCTTCTGAAGCTACTTCCTGCTGGAGATGGGTGAAGATACGAAAAAAATAAATGATTTATGTTGGTGGGTAAAACAGTTAGGTGGCAGGGTGTTGGTTTTGTGTGGGGAGGCCGTATTCTCCTGGGGAAGGGTTGATGGTTCTCAGGGGCTGATACCCTCCTCCCAGGAACAATTCAGTGACCTTTAGGTTGGTGAAAGCCTGCATATGTTCCTGTAAGAAACCAGAGAAACACCAAAAGAGGCAGGGACCAAGAAGGATAGGTCCCATCATGGTCAGGGGTCCGACATGTTTTGTCCTGAAGTCCTCCCCCAGCACTATAGCCTAGGTGAGTGGTTTGGGTGAAGCAGAAGTATTTTAATCAGGCGAGATACTGGACTCCAGCAGAATCCCCTTTGGAAAGAGCTACACAGTAGTTTTTATTCCCATAAGAACATGATGTGGCAGTTGTCTGGTCATAGCATGTTGTGGGAACCTATGTCAGGGATGTGAATGTGTCCTGTAGGGTTCCCCCCAAGGATTCTGGGTGGCAGACCCGGGAGGTTGGGAAGTGTCCTTCCACCCACCAAGACCTTGGTTATACAGTGTGAACAGGGTGTGGCATATGTCTCTGTTAGGAAAAGAAGCAGGAGGAAGAGAGAAGGCAAGCATTCAGGGGCTGAGAGGTTGAGAGGTGCATAGCAGGAAAAAGGAGCAGAGGGTAACCTCATCGGGGGTGTAATCACAGAGGGCACCCTGCCAGGCTAGTTCAGTCACCCACTCAAGGATGTCTTCAACACTGGAGGTGGTGGGTCAGGACCAGTGTTGGAGCAGCTCCTGTGTGAAGGACGTGAAGCGGGCCTGCAGGAGTGAGAGGATAATCGCTGGGGGAAAGATCATCCTTCTTCTGGGACTGGGGAAGAGTGGAGGTCCTGGAGATTTTCAATTTTGTGAGTCTTAAAATGGACGAAGTGTGAGGAGATGTTGGGTTGGGGGTTGAGCAGGGGGACCCCTCTGGCTTGATGTTAGCAGATTTTTGGGTAAAGTCTCAGGTGCTAGTTTTACCAAGGATAAGTGATACCAAGGGGCCTTTCCTAGCACCTTTACTGCCATGGGGGTGGCGAGAAGTGCTGTATAAGGCCTTTCCCAACATGGTGAGAGGGGCTTTGGGATTCGGGTTTTAATATACACTTGCTGTCCTGGGCTCAGTTTAAAGTCTGAGGGGGTGGTGGGGAAAGGATGAGGTAATAGAAGGCTGGTCTGTTTCCAAAGAAGATCCCTAATGAGCGAAAGAGTAGGGAGATACTGGCCTAAAGGCGATGAGCTGGAAGGGAGAGGTGTGAGAGTGAAGGGTCTACCGTACATAAGTTCAGAGGGGCTGAGGCCAGTGGGTCTGCCTGGGGGAAGCTCGCAAGCAAGTGAGTGCTAGAGGGAGAAGTTGGGTCCAAGGGAGGTGAAGTTCCATGGACAGCTTGGTGAGGTGTGTTTTTATGAGGTGTTGACTTTTTCTACTTTGCCTGATGACTGAGGCTGATATGGTATATGTAAGTCCCATTTGATATGTAATGCCTGTGCTGTGAGTTGTGTAATCTGGGAAATGATTGCTGGGCTGTTATCAGACTGGAGGTTGGTGGGGAGGCCAAAACGAGGGATGATTTCTGAGGTGAGAGCACGTGCACGTGTTGCTGCTGTAGCATCCTCTGAAGTGCAGGGAAAAGCCTCAACCCAACCTGAAAAGGCATCTACTAAGGTTAGAAGATAGCGTGTCCTTTCATGGGGAGGCATGTGAGTAAAGTCAGTTTGCCAATCCTGGCCAGGAGTGTATCCTCTGGCCTGATGGGTGTGAAAGGACAGAACTTGGAGGCCACCTTGATTGGAGCAATGAGTACACAAAGGACAATTTTGAGTGATTTGCTTAAGTAACTTGTCCATGTGGGGAGAGTAATATAAGGGCTGAAGAAGGCATAGTGGGGTTCATAGCCTATATGAACTGAACTATGGAAATCTTAAAGGATTTGCTCAGCTTGTGTAGTAGGGAGGACATAGCAACCAGAGAGAGTATACCAGTTGTCCTTCCTCTGTACTCCCAACTGTTGTAGGTGTTGTATTTCTTGGAGTGTGTATTGGGGTAAGATGTAGGGGCCATGAGAGGGACCTCAGCGGGAGAGGAAGAGTGGGGGCCTGGTGATTGAGCAACCTGTTTTGCAGTTAGATCCACCAGTTTGTTTCCCTGGGCTATGGGGTCATTGGAGGTTTGGTGTCCTCTGCAGTGTATAACCCCAACCTTCTTTGGGAGTTGCGCAGCCTCAAGAAGTATCTTGATAAGATGTCTGTTTTTTATGGGCCCTCCCTGAGTGGTCATGTATCCTCTCTCCTTCCATATGGCCGCACAGGACTGTAGGATGTGGTAAGCATACTTAGAGTCAGTGTATATATTGATTCGTTTGTTACTTGCCAGAGTGAGAGTGCGGGTGAGGGCAATGGGTTCTGCCTGTTGGGAAGTGGTGTTAGTGGGGAGGAGGGCAGCCTCGATAGCTTGTGTTAGATTTACTATGGCATAACCTGCCTGGGGGGCAGGCATGGAGGTGGCGCTCCCTTCTGTGAACCATGTTTGTTGGGGCTGTGTATTGGGATGTGGGGAGATGTGTGGAGAGGGATTGAGAAAGAGGTCTAAAGCCTCCATGCAATTATGTTCTAAGGGTTATGAGTGTTTTGGGATGAGATTGGCTGGATTTAAGGGAGGGCAAGGTTTAAAGGAGATCTGGGAATTTTCAATGAAGGTAAGGTGTTTTAAGTTGTAGGCGGGAAGGGGAGAGAATTGACATGGCCTTATGGCTGAGAAGGTCTTGAAGATGATGGGGGGAACAAATGACTGTTGTCCAAAATTTAGTTTAGAGCTTTCTTGTGTTAAAACTGTGGCTGCCGCCAAGGCCCATAAACAGGGAGGCCATCCCCAGGCTGTGGTGTCTAGTTGTTCAGAGAGGTATGCAACAGGGGAGAACATATCTTCCATCTCTTGTCCCAAAAAACCAACTGCCGGGCCGGCCCGTGGCTCACTCGGTAGAGTGCGGTGCTGATAACACCAAGGCCATGGGTTCGGATCCCATATAGGGATGGTCGGTTTGCTCACTGGGTCAGCGTGGTGCTGACAACACTAAGCCAAGGGTTGAGATCCCTTACCGGTCATCTTTTAAAAAAAAAAAAAACCAACTGCCAATCCTTGGGTTTTGGTGATCTATAGAATAAAAGGATGAGATAGGTTTGGGAGGGATAGAGCTGGGGCTGCGAGGAGAGTGACTTTTAATTGCTGGAAAGGAGAATGAAAGGGCAGGATCCCCTTTAGCTGCCTCATAAAATGGTTTTGCTAGCATGCCAAAGTTGGGGATGCACATGTGGAGATACCCTGCAAGCCCCAGGAAAGAGAGAATGTCACTCTTTGTGGTGGGAGTTGGTAGTTCAGAAATTAAACTTCTGTGATGCACCATCATTTCTATGGTGTTGGGGGTGAGGTGGACTCCCAAATAGGTGACTGAAGGAGAAGAAATGTGGGCCTTGCTGGGAGACACTCAATATCCCCTGGAGGCCAGGAAATTAAGGAGGCAACAGTGTGGGCCTGTGAATCCTCATAGGAGGGGCTACAAAGCAGGAGGTCATCCACATATTGTATTAAAGTGCTAGAGGTTGGAGGAAGTTCAGATAAGTCTTGAGCTAAGGCCTGGCTGAAGAAGTGGGGGCTCTCCCAAAATCCCTGAGGTAGTGCTGTCCAGGTGAGTTGTTGGGAACAACGCACATCAGGATCGTTACACGTGAAAGTGAACAGGTTTGGACAGGAAGGGTGTAAGGGGATAGAAAAAAGGCATCTTTGAGGTCAAGTACAGAGAAGAAAAGGGTTGTTGTTGGGATTGTGGATAAAGAGTATAGGGGTTAGAAACGATTGGGGTTATGGGTAAAACGGCCGCATTAATGGCCCTGAGATCTTGAACTAAATGATATGAGCCATTAGGCTTTATAACTGGAAGGATGGGTGTATTAAAAGGTGAATGGGTAGGCCGTGAAAGATGAGAAGAAAGGAGTTTGTGTGTGATGGGTTTTAAGTCTATTAGGTGTTTGTTATTGATGCGATACTATGAGACATTAGGGAACAAAGAGGGGTTCTGCAAATTAACAAGGATAGGGGCATGGTGCGTAGCAATGGAACGAGAATAAGTGTCCCATACTATGGGATTAGCCTTGTCCGAGGGGAGGGGAAGGTGGAAGCGTCAGGGGCCAGGTCTGGGGTGGCCTGTAACAGGAGTATTGTAGCTGGAGTTAAAGTGTTTAGGGTAAGGGTAGCTTTGAATTTGGAAAGGATGTCCTGTCCTAGTAAGGGGGCTGGGCACTGAGGCATTATTAAAAATTTGTGTGTGAATTGGGTGTGATGTAGGGTGCAGGAAAGGGGTTGGGTGTTCCATGGGTGGTATTCTGGTCCCATGACACCTAGTACTGTGATAGAGGATGGGGTTGCTGTGTTG
>NW_007726216.1:672669-722422 GCF_000696425.1 Galeopterus variegatus | reverse complement strand
AAAAAAAAAAAAAAAAGAATTTGTGTGTGAATTGGGTGTGATATAGAATGCAGGAAAGGGGTTGAGTGATCAGTGGGTGGTATTCTGATCCCGTGACCCCTACTATTGTGATAGAAGATGGCGTTGTTGGTCCTGCATATTCGGGAAGGGTAGAGTAAGTGGTCCCCATATGGATGACAAAAGAGATCGGCTTACCTGCTATGAGAAGAGTTACCCTGGGCTCATGTGTGGTGATCTCCATGGGGGCCTCAGGCCCTGGGCATCATCAGTCCTCCTCCTGGACAAAGCCGAGAAGCTCTGGTAGGGATGGCCATGGAGCTAAAGGTTTTGGGTTAGGGACTGGGCCACTCCCTCTCTGGTGAGTGGAACAGTCCACCCCCCAGTGACCTGGCTGTTTGCAGTGAGGACAGGGCCCAGGTGGGGGCCTGGGGTTAAGATAGGCCCATACCCAGTGGCCTGGTTGACCACATTTGAAGCAGCTGGGGGCAACCAGCTTAGAGGTATGTGAGCCTCGGATGGCATTAGCCAGGAGGTGGTGTTTGGCCTGACCTCTTTTGTATCGATCCTTCTCCTCCTCCTCTGTATTGTTAAAAACATTGAAAGCTGCATTGAGAAGGTCCCGTTAGGTTATATTTGGACCATTCTCAAGTTCTTTTAGTTTTTTTTGAACATCAGGGGCTGATTGGGTAATGAAATGAGAGTGTAGAGGGCCATGCCTGCAGGAGAGTTTGGGTCTATATGTGTGTATTTATGTAAAGCCTCAGAGAGGCGGGTTAGGAACTTGCTGAGATTTTTGATGGATCTGTGTGTGATTTCTCTAAGCTTGTCATAATTGACCAACTTGTGAGTAGCCTTTTGGAGGCCATAAATCAAGTGTGTGATCATGTTATCCCAGAGATCTTGGTCCCTGTAGCCAGCCTGGTAGTCCCAATTCAGGTTGGTGCAAGGGATGGCAATGGCTCCCATCGGCCGTCTGTTATTTTGAGCATGTACCTCATCTGCCTATTGTTGGGCCATTATCCAGACCTGCTCCCTGTCCTCAGGGAACAAAGTAGTAGTGAGAATAATAAAAATGTCATGCCAGGTGAGATCATAAGACTCGGTGAGATATCTGAATGCCTTAAGATATGTATACAGGTTGGACTGAAAAGATCCCAATCGTTTTTCAATTTGGGAGGGATCAGAAAGAGAAAAAGGGGATATAGACCCAGACAATTCCCTCCATCCCAGCCACTTCATGGAGGGGGTATAAGGGAGCCAGAGCTGAAGTGGGATTGTCCCCTGATGAAGGGGAAGAAGGAGAGGGGTTGGGTGGCTGAGGACGAGCATCTCGAGACCAGGTATGGGTAAGAGAGGGAAAAGGTGAAGGGGCTGGTAGAGGATCTGGAGTGTAAGGAGGTGGCTGGGGAGCAGAGTGGATCAAAAGATTGATCTGAGTCCTGAAGGGGAGGTCAGACATAAGCTAGGAGAATTTGAGATATAGGACAGTTTTGACAGAGAGAAGAATGCGATTGGAGACAGAAGAATGCTTGAACATAAGGAATCTCTCTGGCTTTGCTGCTTCAGTGACAAAAGCTGTTTAGGTCTCTGAGAATATCTAAATCGAAAGTGCCATTTTCTGGCCATTGAGATCCATTGTCTAGTTTGTATTTAGGCCAAACCTGATTGCAGTAGAAAATGAGGCATTTGGGTTTAGTATCTCCCTGGAAGTCAAGAGATTGTAAATTGGCTAGGAGACAGCCCAGAGGCATAGATTGTGGAGGTTTGGATTGTGAGGATTCCATTTAGATGGTGAGAAAGGAGGTGATCAGTCCCAGTAGAAGAAGGGTAACACCAAGGAGCATCCTCATTAGTGTGCACCTTCTTTTTGAGAGAGGAGCCACTGACCAGCTAGATGAGCATCCTCCAGTAGCTGGGGGGCATGAGAAGGGTTCTCTCGGCCAGGTGCCTGGTCTTCGGGAAGCAGACAGTAGTTGTAGAAAGTAGTCAGGGTAACCTGTAGAAGTAGGACAGTCCCACTGACTCACCTTGAATTGAGGCTGATGGTGGATGCATTGGTCTTGAAATGGCAAGAGGAGAGAATCCTGGAGGTACCCAGTTTGGCAGGTCTGGGAAGGGTGGCCAGGGGGCCAATCAACCCAAGAAAGGGTATCGTCCAAAGGTCCTGGCCAGGACCCTTCCTGGGTTTTGACAACAAATGTAAGAAAGTGAGCCGAAATGCCAGGTACTGATCAAGCTTTAAAGGAAAAGAATCTGCCAGGCTGCACTCAAAATGGATAGCAGCAGCCAGTGTCAGGGTGGGAGAGCTTATATAGGCTGTAAGGAAGGCTGACATAATCAGGGAGGGGTTTGGTGCTGGTGTGGAATATAAGGCTGGCGGATGCAATCAGGTGGAAGGTTGCACCAATGTGGAAGTAGAGGAGTTTCTATTTCTCAGAAACCATGAGGTTTCTCATAAGGGAAAGGCTGGTAGCCATTTTATGCTCAGTGTGTGTAAAATGGTGCCAGTCATGTCCAAGATGGCGCCGGTCACATCCAAGATCCATCAGGGACTTCTGGCTATTTTCCATTCCTCTGAATGAAGTTATTAAGGTCTGTGAGAATTTGAAGGTTGAAGGTTCCACATTCAGGCCATTGACTGCTATTAGCTAATTTATGTTGGGGCCATATAAAGGTAGAAAGGTGAGCAAGAGTTTTGGGTTTTTGATTGCCCTTAAGACCCAGGGATGAAAGGTTTTTTTAGGAGACAGCCCAAGGATAAATTGGAGGGAATTTTGGAGATTTCTGATCCCATGGTGAGGTGGCAAAGAATTAGCTGGAGATCCTGCCCATTTAAGTCAGGGTGTCCCCTGAGAAAAATGACAGGATCCCGAAAATGAACTCCGGAGATCAACCAGTGGCATCCCACAATGGAAAATCTTGGAGGGACCCCGAAGACCCATTAACCACCTGGTAGAAGGGCAGTGGAGTCCTGGGATCACTGGGACAGTGTCCTCTGACCCAGAAATCTGGGTGCTGGTATTAACCACCATTTCATGGAGCTGATAAGGAATGGCCACTGTTGCATGAGAATTTGGGAACAGAAGGCGGCTTCTTGCTGGAGGTCCATGGATAGAGAAAGAGGTATAGAAGGGAGGCTTGCTGTGATCCTTGAGGTCATGGAAGCATTAAAAGCTCCTTACCCTCATGGGCTGAAGGTCCTGCAGGTTTCAACAAGACTGGCTTCCACTTCTGTGTGAGAGTAGCCCACACCAAGAAGTGTTAATTCCAGTCCATTTCCACCCACTGGACCAAGGATCCTGCGACAGCAGACAGATGTAGCTATAACTGTAAGGTAGAAAAAAGGAAAGATCCCCAGAGTCCCAGTGGTGGGTCTTGGCTAAGGTGCACCTGTATAAGCCCCAGGCCTGGTCAGCACTCCTGTTACAGGAAGTGAGTCACCATTATGCCATATAACCTCACGTGAGATCCCAAAGAGAAAGGGGAGAGGGAAGGAGAAGGGTAAAGCTGTAACATCCCTCCCAGGTTTTGGCACCAAATGTAAGGTAGAAAAATAGAAAACAGATGGTGAAAGAATCGACCTCTACAGCAAGAGCAGGCTTTATTAAAGGATAAAACCTGAGAAGGGCTCCTCTTGCCACCAATAGAGTCCGGCAGGCAAAAGGGCATCTCACATGGGCTGAGGATTTCTTTTATGGGCAAAAGGGTGGGAGGGGGTAGAAACAATAGAAGAAAGGCAGACAAAAAAGGGCAGAGGTTGGTGTCATCAGAACAGGGAAATGAAACCAAATGGAAAACGAAACTCAATCATCCATCTTGTTCTAGTTGAGTGGTCTCATTAAGATGGCGGTACTGGCCTCCTGCATCCATCAGTGGGTGATTTTATGGTGTCTAAGCCAGCTACAGAGTGGCTGCTGTCATAACACACGTGCCTTCTGTAACTTAGACCTTCATCTTTACTTAGAAATGCCTGATAGGAAAAGACATGTTTGGATTCAAAAGCCATTCACATTGCCACAAGAGATTTCAACATTGTATTTGTCCACAAAAGGAAGAGCTGCCAGATTCTTTAAATATAATTTCAACAGTGGCCAAATTTTAAATGGATGATAAAAAACGTTAATTGTTTATCTTGCTAAAAATGTCTCTCCTTGATAGTGACTATTAAGTATTCCAAGTATTCATCATTAAACAGTCCAGGTCAGGAATTGTGTGTGGCCATTGCAAGCATAAAACCTATGTAAAAAGTTACGTTGCATTCCCTGGTATTCACCCAAAGGAGCTGAAAACTTACGTCCACACACACACAAAATCTGCACACAGATGTTTATAGCAGCTTTATTTATAATTTCCAGAACTTGGAAACAACCAAGATGTCCTTCAGTGAGTTGAAGGATAAAAACTGGTGTGCATCCAGACAGTGGAATATTATTCAGTGCTAGAAAGAAAGGAGCTATCAGGCCATGAAAAGACATGGAGGAACCTTAAGTGCTTGTTACTAAGTGAAGGAAGCCAATTTGAAAAGGCTGCCTACTGTGTGATCCCAACTATATGACATTCTGGAAAAGGCAAAACTACGGAGACAGTAAAAAGATCAGTGGTTGCAGGGGTTGGGGGGAGGAAGGGATGAACAGGCAGAGCATAGAGGATTTTTAGGGCACCGAAACTACTCTGTCTGATACTATTGAATACATGTCATCACACATTTGTCCAAACCCATAGAATGTACAACACCAAGAGGGAACCTTAATGTCAACTATGGACTCTGGATGATGATGACCTGTTAATGTGGGTTCATTGATTGTAACAAATGGACCACTCTGGTGGGGGGGGGTGTTGATAGTGGGGGAGGCTGTGCATGTGTGGATACAGGGGATATGTTGGAAATCTCTGTACCTTCTGCTCAATATTGCCATGAACCTAAAACTGCTCTAAAAAACAAAGTCTAATTTTTAACAAAGTTATGCTGATGGAAGTTAACTGTGATACATTGTTTAAAGGCCACGAGCTCCTCCAATCCAGAGCTGAGATCTCTTCCCCTCTCTGCCCCTTCCCCCTATTCTGGGCTGGCCTTGTGTTGCTTTGCCCCCCATGGATTTGTCACCCCACTTCCCCTGGGTGATGGAACCACAAAGGATTACTCAAAGTCCATCTCTTCTGAGCAGTGAGAAGCCCCAAAGTGGTCAACCTCCCCAGAGCCCTCTAGCGAAAGGCAACCCTTCCTTGGGAAATTAACCCCAAATTGGCATTCTCTTCCAGCATTTATTTTCCAGACTAGGAAGTTACAGGAAGAGAACATAGGTGGGGTTATAGTTTAACGATATAGGCTGGTAACTTTCAGTGAAACAAGTCAGATGACATTCCATTAGACAATTAAGTGATCCAACAACAAAAGCTTGATCTTGCAAACATTCCCTTCTTACAGCAATTTCTCAGTATCTTTACATAAAATCAGTAACTAGTCTGTCCTTGAGCCAGAAACCTGCTGTGCCACAAATCTTTATCTTACACCAGAGACTTTATAGCTTGAGGAAAATTTCCAGTCCTCCGCAAGGTCAATATTTGAAACTGCAAGGCTTTGGGAAACTAGGCCCTGTGAAGTACATTTGCTTTAAGAATCCTCTGCAGCCTTGTGACTTGCTTTAGCCAATAAAAGGGTGTGGAAGTGACTTGGGACTCCCACTGGTCAAGAAACTTGAGACTTCTGCCTTGATTCTGTTGGCAATCTGTGGTTGTCATAAGGACTCGCGTCCAGTATACCAGAGGATGAGAGGGTGGGAGGAGAGGAGACCTGAGGATCCTGGCCCACAGCCAGATACCCAGTGAGGCCACCTGAGACCTTCCAGCAGAGATGCCAGTCAAAACTGTCAGAGGAACTGCCCACCCAACCACCAGAATGGTGAGAAATAATAAACTGTTTGGGGTGACTACATTTTGAGGTGGCTTGTTACACAGCAAAGGCCAACTAAAACACAAGCTCAATTTATCATTAAAAATAAAAAGATATAAGAGGACAGGGGAGATGAAACAAAATTGGACCCACACTGGTAATTGTTGAAATTGTGGATTCATTACCCACTTATGTACTTTTGTGTATGTTTGAAATTTTCCATAATAAAAAGGAAAAGAAAACAGAAAACAAAAAACAGAGTGTGTGGGTGAGGGGGTTAGAGAGATTTTATTAGAAAATTTAGTATACATACTTGATATTTAACACCTTTCCTAATAGTTTGTATTTAATTTTCCTTACATGATTACATAATACACAGAAAATGAAATACATGTTTTACTCCCACGCCCTGTTTTGACTCCCCAAATACCCTCCAGTTCACTCCAGAGTGCCATAGAAGTATATACATTTTCTGGGTGTGTCTCCAGGTGAATAAGGATGGGAGCCTGGCCTGACCTTACCTTCAAAACCTCTGCAAAGGCAGCTCGTGCCCCTAGCAGGCAGGGTTCCAACAGGGCAGGAGCGTCCAGCTCCCCAGTCCAGGATGGCGGGGGCTGCGGGTTGGGGAGGAAGTCCATCGTCCCCGGGGAGCCAGCTTGGCCCTCCGTCTTGCCAGATGGGTGCCTCGCTGTGTGGCTGCTCAGGTTGGTAACTGAGCAGACTAACGCCAGGGCCCGCCTGCCAGACGTGGGGGTGGGGGTGCTGCGTGGGGCGACCACAGAAAAGGCGGATCAACTTGAATTACAAACCCGCTGCACCCCTGGGAGAGAAGCCAGAAGCTTCTCTTGGCCAGCTGGGGCCACCCTTGGATCCCCAAGTCCTTCCTGCCCAGTGCCCGGGGAGCGGGGAGCCTCTGCCCCTCTGAGTGTCCCCTGGGCTTCGATCACCGCCGACCTCAACCACCTGTGGAAGCGGAGATGCCGCCACGTGCACCCCCGAAGCGAAGGGGCACGTGGCAAATGAGGCGTTGGGGCGGCCAGAGCTGCGGGCTGGAGGCGCGGACCGGCAGGTACGCCGTCCTCGAGCGCCTCCCGAGACCGCCTAGAAACCGAGTTTCTACCGCCTGGTCCACGCTGTCCCCTTCCCTAGCGATGCTGCAATGAGTGCTGGAGAGTTGTCTGGCCTCGAAGCCACTGCCGCCGGGTAGCGGGGTGCGGGCGGAGGAAGATGAGCACACGGCACACGCGGACTGGACCCAAACAAAGCTCTTTCCTCAAGAGGTAAGCGAAGGCCGGCTGGCGTAAGAGATTTCTCTAGGGTCGCGCTCTAAATCACAGCCCCTGCCGCGGCCTGGCATGGAAAGGGAAACGGGCGTCGCAGCCAGCGCGGAAAGCGGGGCAGGGTGCTGCCAGCGGCCCACGGACTAGTCCTGCTGCGGGGGTCATAGAACTAGGCCCACCTGGGCCGGGCCGTGGCTCACTGGTAGAGTGCAGTGCTGATAACACCAAGGCCAGGGGTTCGGATCCTATATAGGGATGGCCCGTGGCTCACTGGCTGAGCGTGGTGCTGACAACACCAAGCTGAGGGTTGAGATCCCCTTACCGGTCATCTTTAAAAAAAAAAAAAAAGAACTAGGCCCACCTGAAAGCCACCAGCCGCATAGTGTTCCCCGTCCCCCCCTCCTTTGTACCATGGCCAGAGCTGCTGAGCCTGCGGGCAGCCACCTGCCCTAAGGGAATGGGCCACCAGAGTCCCCTTGCTCAGGAATTTAGGATTGGGCTAGAGAAAGGGAAAACGGTGTCTATGAAGAACTGGAGACCGTTTTGTGTAAATGCCTCAGGGCAGCTGAGGGGAGGCCATAGGCCGGAGGAGGCAGCGGGAGCAGTCTGGGGAAAGAAAGGGCAGAGAGAAAGAGACAGACAGAATATGAGCCCGGAGAGATGCCGGCACAGAAAGGGGCAGGCCACAGGGATTCTGCCTGTGCTCCCTGCTGCCTTCCAGGCTTTTCTGCGGCTACTGCAGCGTCCTCCCTTCATCCATAATAATTCCTGTCTTCTGGTTCACAAGGCACCTAAGACCTGATAACCTCCCTCTGAGGTTCAGTGAGCTCAAAACTTTTGTTACTTGCACCCAGCACAGTTCTAAATCATATGCCCTTGAATCCAAGCTTGCTTCTTATTTTACTTTTCTTTAAAAAAAATACTTTTTAGAGCAGTTTTAGGTTCACAATGAAATTGAGCAGACGGTACAGAGTTCCCATATCCCCCTACCCCGTCCCCCAGCCTACCCCACTATCAACACCCCCTATCAGAGTGGTCCATTTGTGACAATCGATGAACCTACACTGACACATCACTATCCCCCCGAGTCCATAGTTTACATTAGGGTTCCCTCTTGGTGTTGAACATTCTATGGGTTTGGACAAGCGTGTGATGACATCTGTCCACCATGATACATACAGAGTAGTTTCATTGCCCTAACGGTCCTCTGTGCTCTGCCTGTCCACCCCTCCCTCCCCCCAGCCCCGGCAACCACTGATCTTTTTACCGTTTTCATAGTTTTGCCTTTTCCAGAATGTCATATATGTAGTTGGAATCATATACTGTGTAGCCTTTTCAAATTGGCTTCTTTCATTTAATTCATTTTACTTCTATGGTAAAACTTTTCTATTTACATTTTCCCAACCCTTCTCTCATTTAGTGTACACAATACCTGACATCTTCCAATTGAGGAAAAAGCTTATTCTAGGCCTACAAACAAATTGGAATCAGATGTTTTTCCTTTGGGGGGAAAGGAAAATAATAGTTACTGAATACTGGAAACTAGAGAGTCAGCATGTCTAGTTTCGGCCTTAGGCCAACCTGGCTAAAGTGTTCTCTGGCTTCGACTTCCAGAGCAAGGTTTTAAAAACCTGGGGACGCATGACCAGGACAGTGGTTGCCTCACTCTGGGACGGGCAAGACCCTGTGGCCTGGCACCAGTGGAACCGTCCCGAGGGCTGCTGTGCTCACCCGGGCAGCATGGCCCCACCTGCAGTCAGGAGAGTCTAGCAGCACTCGTTGTGGAGGCAAAACCATGTGGCCCTGTTTCAAGAGCACCTGCAAACACGCATTGTCACCTTTCTCGGGAGCTCATGATCACTGTGCAACTGGCAGGCATTTCCCTCACTCTATCCGCTCACTGTCGTGCAGCACCCTCGCATCAGCCATAACAGCAAAACAAAAGCAGTTTCAGTGTGCCGACTGCTGCTGATGTGCCAGGCACT
This sequence comes from Galeopterus variegatus, assembly GCF_000696425.1. Taxonomy (NCBI): domain Eukaryota; kingdom Metazoa; phylum Chordata; class Mammalia; order Dermoptera; family Cynocephalidae; genus Galeopterus; species Galeopterus variegatus. Next base: position 713,267 of record NW_007726216.1, on the reverse strand, counting down.
TTTCTAAGCACTTTATTTGTATGCACATGATTCTCAACAACCTTGTGAGCTGGGTAATAGTATCACCCCCATTTAATAACTGAGGAAGCTGAGGCACAGAAAAATTAAGTTATATGCTCAAGGTCACACACAGCTTGGAACTGGCCTATCCAGGATTTCATCCAGGCAGTCTAGTTCCAGAGTTCAACTGTTAATCACTACACTGTGATGGGAAAATATTAGTGATATACTGCTGCATAACAAATTACCCCCAAACTTAGCAGCTTAAAACAATAAACATTATTGCACACAGTTTCTGAGGGTCAAGAAGCTGGATGGTTCTGGCTCAGGGGGTCTCATGGGGAAGGTTGCAGCCAAGCAGCTGGCCAAGGCTGTGTTCTCTAAAGACTACACTGGGTCAAGAGGATCCACTTCCAAGCTCCTTCATGTGGTTGTTGACAGGAGGCCTCAGTTCCTTGCTGTGTGGGCTTCTCCAGAGGGCTGCTCGGAACTAGGTTTCCCCCAGTGTGAGAGATCTGAGAGAGAGAGAGAGAGATTGAGAGATGAGCCACTCTGCCATCTGTGGCCTGGTCTTCCAGTCCCATACCATCACTTCTGGCTTACTCTATTCACTAAGTCCAGCCCACACTCAATGGGAGGTGTGCATACCAGGAAGCAAAGATCATTGCGGGCCATCTTGAACACTGACTACCACAGGGATGAAGAGAAGCTAAACAGAAAAGGACCTTGCCCTTCAGAAAACCAGAAAACCTAAAACCTGCTCTAGAGGTGACAGCAAAAAGCCACCCAGCCCTGTGCAAATGTTGCTCACCGCTCAACAAGCCCTTGCCCTGTGCCTGACACATTTTACCAGGCACTACGGAGAGAGGTAGACTCATCTAGAACGTGAGCTCCATGAGGACAGGTTCCACTTCTTAGACACCATGCTTCTATATTTTTCACTGGTCAATCCCTGTACCAGTCAGCTGCCAAAAATATGTACACATATATTTTTAATTGCCTGACACTAATAGAAGATGAACTCACTGCTCTTAAAAAGTTAACAACCTGGTTTTCTTCTTAAATCTCAATTACACTTTATTTGTATACTATTTGTGGGAAAATATACACAACATAAAATTTACAATTTAACCATTTTCAAATATACTATTTAGTGGCATTAAGTACATTCACACTATTGTGCAGCCATCACCACCATCCATCTCCAAAACGTTTTCATCTTCCCGAATTGAAACTCTGGACCCATTAAGCACGACCTCCCCATTCCCCCTGCCCCAGCCCCTGGTGACCCTCATTCTACTTTCTGGCTCTATGAATTTGACTAGGTACCTCATATAAGTGGAATCATACAGGATTTGTCCTTTTGTGACTGGTTTATTTCACTTAGAATAATGTTTTTAGGGTTCATCCACGTTGTAGCGTGTGTCAGGTAAATGTTATTATTCTCACTTTTCAAGATATTAGCTGACTTGCTCAATATCATATGATGAGTCGGGAGACAAAGTCAACACAGCAGATCACGTAGTGAGGCGAATGCCTACAAGTCCTGTTTAATAAAGCACAAATTCGGTCCAAGAAACTTGAGACCACAGAGTGTAGGATGTAATTATCTATAGAAAGTTCTCTAAAAGAAGTGGCAAACCAAGTGTTGAAGATGTTCCAAGATTGGGTGTCCAGTGGGAAGTGAGGAGAACAATTGGCCGGAGAAGAGGGCATGGCTCGCCTCTGACCCTGGGTGTCTGTGTGTGATTCTCTTATCTGGGCTAGCCGGGGGCTCCATATGGTGGCAGAGCAGCTTGTATTGAAGCCCTGACCATGGCAGAGCCGTCTCTTGCCCAGAACTGGCTGTCTCCATGTTACTGGGCAATTGGGACAGAATGGCTCCCTAGAAGGGGGTGAATGTTGCCTTCAAAATCCAATAAGATACCAAATGCTGTGCGTCTTCCTTAATGGTAGGTGGTACAACTTGTTTACTTTGGAAGTGGCATCCCACTGAATCCCTCAAATCTTCCTTGAAAGTGGTGGGAATGTCTGTAAGTGAATAGTGAATCAAGTTTTGAAGAAAGGAACATGAGGGGAGAGAGTAGCATTCCAAGCAACGTGGCAGAGCTAAGCAGATTACCAGTGATTTAGCTGGGCTAATGTATGAGGAGAGAGCACAGAGGGATATAGGAAAGAGGCTGGGGGGATGGAAAGGAAGAAAGAGAGAGGGGGGAAGGGGATGTGAGGTGGCAGAACAGGACATAATGAGCTTCAGTGGATGCATTCTCTATTAGCCAGCAGTTGCCTTCCTGGGCATGTGTGTGGGCTCCCCAAGACCACCCTTGGGTCTGATGATTCTCCAGGAGGACCCACAGGACTCAGCATATGGGTTATGATTTATTACAGCAAAAGGACCCAAAGCAATATCAGCAAAGGGAAAAGACACATGGGGCGAAGTCCAGGGGAGACCAGGCACAAGCTCCCAAGGGTCTTCTCCCACTGGAGTCACACAGGACATGTTTAAATCCCCAGCAACAAGTTGTGACAACAGGGGTATGCAATGTTGTCTACCAGGGAAGCTCATTAGAGATTCAGTGCCCAAGGTTTTTACTGGGAGCTGGTCACATAGGCACCCTATGTCCAGTGCATACCAAATTCCAGTCTCTCAGAAGGAAAGCAGGAGTCCAGCATAAATTGTGTCATTTGCACAAAGACTTTAGGTGCAGTGAGCCACTCTTAGGGAAGGGTAGGAACCCTCTCCAAATCTAAGTTCCCAGCTGAGGGCCATCCTGGTACACAGACCTTCCTCAGTACAGCAGCCAGGCCTGCTGTCTGAACTCTTTTCCACACAACCTGTATCCCATGGGTCCATGAGGAATGTGCAGAAGATGCTCACTGCAGGGCTGTTTGTGGGAGCAGGATCCCCAGGTCACCTGGGTGTCCACCACGGGGACTGTGGATAGGTTCAGTGGTGAGGGTGTCCATCCTGGAATATCATGCAGCAGTTAGAAGCAATGGATTATATGTTGTAGAGAAAATATAGGAAAATGGTCAGGACCCCTCGGATGTTCAGAATCTTGCCGAACATTTGCTGTAAATATCCACGTGTGCCCAGGTGTTCCTTGGTTACTATCTAATGTAACTGCGTATGGGCACCCAGATGTCCTGGGTTATGGACCTAAGTATAAAGGACTAATGGCTCTGATACACCGCACTTCTTGGGACACTCTGGGAGGCCACTAGGGTGGCTGATCCTGGCTCTGAATAAAGCCTATTAATTTTTTACCCACAGCTCCCAGGATCTTTTCCTTTTACCTAGCTCATGGACCTGCACGTGAAGGCTTTGTGACCTAGTGTGTACAACAGGCTTGAGGGGTCTGTGAGCCCTAGCCCTAGCAATACAATTGACATAGTCGGCGGCAGGATTCTGAGCAGGTATGGAAGCCAATAATCCCTTGGGAGGAGGAGGAAATGTGGCTACTCTTGAATATGTGGCGCCCGGTGGCCACTTTCCTGTTGACCAGGATCTGGTTGCTGCTCACTATACTATGAGTCAGCATAGACCAGGCACTCCATGAAGCAGTGTGGCTTCAAGATTTGCGGCAGAAAGCCCCTTGTGAGGGGGAGGAAATGTGGTTATCCTTGAGTATGTGGTGCCCAATGGCCACTTTCCTGCTGATTGGAGTCTGGCTACTGCTCACTAGACTGCAAGCCAATCGAGATTTGCAGCAGAAAGCAGATTTGTTGGAAGCATGGATACTTGTCCTGGAGGATGATGTGCAGCAATGGGTCATCCCTGCTTCCCACACCAGGGAAGATGACAAAACCCAAAGGTGAGTTGGGGGAGACTGTGCGTCTCCAGGCATGACCTGTTTTGCATCAGAAAATGAAGCACGAGCAGCCTGTGGGACCAGGTGGACAACTGGTGGGCAATCTGTAGGTGACCCAGTTCGTTACTTATGTCCTGTATACCCAGGTCAGATTAGTTGACTTGGGGAGACAGTTCTGGCAGAAACAGGAAGAGCCCCTGGCTGCCTGGCTACTGCGGTTATGGGACCTGGGGGTGGATAGTGTGATGTGCTCTGGTGAAGAGATGGAAAAGCTGGCTTCATTACCATGCACCAGTTCCTGAGGCAGTGGCTACAGAATAGCTGCAGATATGCACAAGGGCCAGGTAATCACTCCTTAATGGACTCGGTGAATGTAGTTGCCTGAACTGTGTGGACAAACACTGGAGAACTGCCTAAAAAAGTGAATAAATGGCAGACATATGCCTAACTGGTTCAAATAATTCGGGAGCTGGGGATGCAGTAGTCCATGTTTATTGTGAACACCCGTGGCCCAGATGATGAATATTATACAGGCAGCATGAGAGACATAGTGCTGCAAAATGCCCTGTCAACATCCTTTGGGTCACTGATGGCCATACTGGCCCCATACGTTGGTTGTCCTACACATGAAGTAATGACCATGATAGCCAGTCTGGGCAAAGTAGAGGAGAGGAATCAAGCAAAAGGGGTCCAAAAGGTGGCTAAGACGAAATCCCCAAATGCTTGGGAATTTACCCTGAGGGGGCCAAGCTAGACCAGCTGTAAGCAGATGTAGCTTGACTGGCTTGTGGCAGGGGTTGATAGTAAGAAAATTAACCAGCAACCAAATGTGGTCCTGTTTGCCTGTGGCAGCAATTGTGCCCCGAACAACGTTTCACTAAAAGTTCAGAAACAGGTGGTGAGGTATGCCCAGTGGATTTAAAGTACTTTTTGGTTGCTCCCACGGAGGAGGATGAGCTGTTCCATTTCAATTAGGGAGCAGGCCAAGGTGCTCATCTTTTGGGGGTGGGTGAGGACGAGAGGCCTCATGTTGAACTGGCAATACATTGGTCAAGGACAAATGTGCAGAGTGTATTGGCATTGGTGGTTCCAGGCACAGAATGTAGCCTGATATATGGCAATCCAGATAAGTTTCCAGGGGTCACAGTTTGTGTAGATGGCTGTGGAGGATGTACTATTCAAGTCAAAGCTGTGTCATTGCCATTGGGCATAGGATGATTTGCCCCCTCGTGTATATACTGTATATGTATCCCCAGTAGCTGAGTACATCTTGGGTAAGGATGTGCTTTATGGTTTGCACCTGCAAACAACAGTTGGAGAGTTTTGGCTGTGAATATGGACAGTAAATCCTGTGTTATGGAGATATGCTAAACATGACCCACAGGTGTTACCCAAGCCAAGACATGTAGTTAATGTGAAGCAGCATTGCCTACCAGGAGGACATGCAGAGATAAGTGCCACTATATTGAAGTTACAGAAAGTTGGCATTATTCATCCAGCCCATAGCCCATTTAATGCTCCAGTATGGCCAGTGTAAAAGCCTGATGTTATCTGGAGAATGACTGTGGATTACCGATATCACCTCTCGCAGAGTGTCAGAGATGCAAAAGATTACTCAGAGCCCATGTATTCAGAGCAATGAGAAGCCCAAAGGGACTGCACCCAAAGAAAACTCCTTCAAGAAAGGAGAGCCCAGGCACACCCCTGAGTCTTTGACTACTTCTGTGAGGAGGATGAGCTGTTCCATTTCAATTAGGGAGCAGGCCAAGGTGCTCATCTTTTGGGGGTGGGTGAGGACGAGAGGCCTCATGTTGAACTGGCAATACATTGGTCAAGGACAAATGTGCAGAGTGTATTGGCATTGGTTTTTTTTTTTTTTTTAATTTATTGAATCAAAATCGATTATACATATTTTGGGGGTTGAACATTGAGATATGTTGATTAAATCAGTATTACTAGCATATATATTGTTACAAATCATAATTATTCTTTATACCCCTTGTCCAATCTCTCCCCATCCCCCCTCCCTCCTCCTTCCCCCTCTAATTGCCCTAGATTTCTTCTCTCCCTCTGAAAGAATAATGGTTACTCTGTTAATTTGTTGCCTAGATGATCTGTCCAATGCTGAGAGATGTGATCAGGCCCCCCAATATTATCATAGAGCAGATGCTTCTTCTGTCACTCTGGAATGGGTTTTGTGGAAAGAGACATCCTCTTCTTTTCTTTGTCTCTGCTGGTGACTCTTGTGTGAATACACTCCAGTGGTTGGTGAACCATCTGCATGGTGATTGTGGTGTCTAGCCACTTTTACAGCAGCCATGGTTATTGTGGTGGCTGTGCTGGGCCACCCACGTGGAGGTGCTATTTTTGGTATGCTCCTTGGCACTGGTGGTATAGTTGGTTCTGAAATGGGTTTTGTGGAAAGAGACATCCTCTTCTTTTCTTTGTCTCTGCTGGTGACTCTTGTGTGAATACACTCCAGTGGTTGGTGAACCATCTGCATGGTGATTGTGGTGTCTAGCCACTTTTACAGCAGCCATGGTTATTGTGGTGGCTGTGCTGGGCCACCCACGTGGAGGTGCTATTTTTGGTATGCTCCTTGGCACTGGTGGTATAGTTGGTTGTGGAGTGTGTTTGGTCGCCTTCTCCATGCCTCTGGTCCCTGGGCAGGCCCCAAGGCACTGGCACCATGTGCTTGGTTGTGAGAGGGGCAGCGGTCCCCTTCCTCATGCCTCAGGTCACTGGACAAGACCAAAGGAGCTGGCTTGTTGTGCCTGGTTGAAGGAGAGGGGCCCAGTCCCCTTCTCCATGCCCCGGGTCCCTGGGCCAGCCTCGAGTTGCTGGCACAGTGTGCCTGGTTGAGGGAGGGCAGTCTGGTTCCCTTCTCCAAGCCCCAGGTCTCTGGGTGGGTCCCAAGGCGCTGGAGCCATGTGCCTGGTTGTGGGAGGAGGGTCCAGTCCCCCTCTCCATGTCTCTGGTACCCAGGTGGGCCCTGAGGTGCTGGCATTTTGTGCCTGGTGTGGTAGGAGGGTCTGGTCCCCAGGTCCATACCTCAGGTTCCCAGGGACCTGAGTCACTGGCTTGGTGTGCCTGGTTGTGGGAGAGAGGTCCATTCCCCTTCTCCATGCCTCAGGTCTCCAGGCGTGCCCTAAGGTGCTGCTGCAGTGTGCCTGGTTGTGGGAGGAGGGTCCGGTTCCTGGTTCCATGCCTCGGGTCACTGGGTGGGACCTAAGGCCCTGGCTTGGTGTGCCTGGTTGTGGGAGAGAGGGCCAGTCCCCTTCTCCATGCCTCAGGTTCCCTGGTGGGCCCCAAGGTGCTGGCATGGTGTGCCTGGTTGTGGGAGAGAGGTCCAGTCCCCTTCTCCTTGCCTCGGGTCCCTGGGTGGGCCCCACGGTGCTGTCATGCTGTGCCTTGTTGTGGGAGTAGGGTCTGGTTCCTGGCTCCATGCCTCAGGTCACTGAGTGGGACCCAGGCCCTGACGTGGTGTGCCTGGTTGTGGGAGAGAGGTCCAATCCCCTTCTCCATGCCATGGGTCCCCAGGCAGGCCCCAAGGTGCTGGCATGGTGTGCCTGGTTGTGGGAGAGAGGTCTGGTCCCCTTTTCCATGCCTTGGGTCCCCGGGAGGGCCCCAAGGCACTGGCTTGGTGTGCCTGGTTGTGGGAGGGGTGGCCAGTCCCCTTCTCCATGCCTCAGGTCACAAGAAGAGACCCAAGGAGCTGGCTTGGTGTTCCTGGTTGAAGGAGAGGGGCCCAGTTCCCTTCTCCATGCTCCAGGTCCCTGGGCCAGCCCCGAGTTGCTGGCACAGTGTACCTGGTTGAAGGAGGGTGGTCTGGTCCCCTTATCCATGCCCCAGGTCTCTGGGCAGGCCCCAAAGTACTGGAATCATGTGCCTGGTTGTGGGAGGAGGGTCCAGTCCCCAGCTCCATACCTCAGGTCTCCAGGTGGGACCTGAGGCACTGGCTTGGTGTGCCTGGTTGTGGGAGAGAGGTCAGATCCTCTTCTCCATGCCTCAGGTCCCCAGGTGGGTCCCAAAGTGCTGGCATGGTGTGCCTTGTTGTGGGAGGAGGGTCTGGTTCCTGGCTCCATGCCTCGGGTACCGGGCAGGACCCAAGAAGTGGGCATGGTGTGCCTGGTCATGGGAGGGTGGTCTTGCGAGGGTGGTCCTTCTCCATACCCCTGGTCCCTGGGTGGGCCCCAAGGCACTGGCTTGGTGTGCCTGGTTGTGGGAGAGAGGTCCAGTCCCCTTCTCCATGCCCTGGGTCCCCAGGCAGGCCCCGAGGTGCTGGAGCCATGTGCCTGGTTGTGGGAGGAGGGTCCGGTCCCCCTCTCCAAGCCTTGGGTACCCAGGTGGGCCCTGAGGTGCTGGCATTTTGTGCCTGGTGTGGTAGGAGGGTCTGGTCCCCAGCTCCATACTTCAGGTCCCCAGGTGGGACCTGAGACAATGGCTTGGTGTGCCTGGTTGTGGGAGAGAGGGCCAGTCCCCTTCTCCATGCCTCAGGTTCCCAGGTGGGCCCCAAGGTGCTGGTGTGGTGTGCCTGGTTGTGGGAGGGTGGTCCAGTCCCCGACTCCATACTCCTAGTCCCTGGGCAGGAACTGAAGTGCTGGCTTGGTGTGCCTGGTTGTGGGAGGGGGATCCAGTCCCCTTCTCCATGCCTCGGGTCCCTGGGCAGGCCCTGAGAGACTGGTGCAGTTTGCCTGGAAGTGGGAGTGGGGTCTGGTCCCCAGATCGAAGCGTCCAGTTCCCAGGCAGGCCCCAAGGTGCTGATGGTGTGCCTGGTCCAGAACTAATGTTTTGTACTTTCTTTGTAACACTAGGGAACTTCTTGTGGGAACCAGTACTTGAGCTGTGTGGTTGTTTAAATTGCTACTTTGCTGCTGTTTCCCTAGGGAAGACTTTTTGTGCAGCTCAGGGTTTAATGGTTGATCTTATAGGTACTTCCGGCTCTCCAGAGACCCAGTGGATCTGTGTTCTGTAGAATCTCTGATCTGTGCCTGAGTTTTTTCATCAAACTGCACCCCATGCAATTCTGCATTCCCAACCAGTCTCCTCTGAGTGGTCCTGTACTGATTGGGGGGCAGGTCGGCTGTCCTTGCTGTGTCCCAGTGTTCTCCCAGTGTTCCCATCTCACCCACCACCCATGCTCCAAACATCTCCCATGGGATGGGCCCTGCACTGTTCCATTGTGATGACTCACTGGCCTCTGAATGGCTCGCTTTTTTCAGTTGTTCTGGCTCCTTGCTCCTGCGTGGGTCCACAGGAACCCTATTAGTGGTCTTGCTGCCCTGGGGGCCGCCAAGGCCCTCTTCTCCCCTGCTGCCTCCAAGTAACTCCATCTGAAGGGCACAGCTGTGGTTTCTGCCGGCTCCTGCTCCATGCGCTTATCAGCTCAAGCCGTAAAGCAGCCACAGCCTGAAATGTTCAGAGCAGCTTTTCTTTCTCTCATTGTAGTTTCTCCTGCCTTCGTGAATTCTGTAGGTCTCTCCTCCTTGTCCCCTGAGCTCCAGCAGCCCCAGCTTGGCTGATGTTACATTTTATAGTTGTAAATTGGTTGATTTGTGGGAGAGAGTGACACTGGGAACCGTCTAGTCCACCATCTTGACCGGAACTCTGTCAGTTTTTATTGTAAGGACAAGAAAGTTACAGAAGAAATGCAGGTGGTTAATCAATCACAGTGAAAACATAAACAAACTGGCTACATGACAATCTTCATTAAAGCAGGTGTAACTTAAAATAGTTCAAGCAATTTACCATCAGAAGGAGTCATAAAACTAAGCTATGTGATGTACAAAAAGAAACAATGAGATAATCACCATAGCAGCACTTAGCTCCTCAAGAAACTCAAAGAAACAGCTAAGGGTAAGATGTGGAACATCTCCCAACCACTAACTAGCGTAATATCCTTGAGGATTTTAGCTCACATAATCTCCCATCATTTCGGTTTAGCTGCACCAAGGGCAACTGCCCCCAGAGCAATCACTTTTTGCTGTGCTTCCATTCTCTTATCTACGTCAAAGGCTGTAGTCCTGGGAAAGTTTTCTGGTCTTTCCTAATCTTAGCATTTCTATATGTTTTCCTAAAGAGTTGGGCTTTGGCTTAAACTAAGGACTTTGGCCTTCTAAAGTATAGGACTTTTGTCCTTCTACACTACAGGCTAGACTAAGGACTTTGGTCCTTCTATGCTATTGGCTTTGGCCCTGTGAAATACGTGTGTTTTATTTCTATCTCATTAATGTCAATATGCTCCACACCTGGAGAATGACTGTGGATCACCAAGAACTAAACAAAGTAGTGCCTCCCTTGTATGTAGCTGTGCCTTTGGTTCATGACTTGATCGACTAGCTGATGACTTAGCTAGGAACATATCATTATGTATTGGACCTTGCAAATGCTTTTTTCTCTATTCCAATCTTGGCTGATAGCCAAGATCAGTCTGCCTTCACCTGGGGAGGGAGGCAGTGGACCTTTCAAGTATTGCCCCAAGGCTTTCTGCATAGCCCAGCCATTTGTCACGGTTTAGAGGCTGGGGACTTAGCCAAGTGGAAATGAAACAGTTACAATGTTTCATTATATTGATGACATGTTACTAACCTCTGATTCTCTTACAGATTTAACCCAGGCAGTTCCAATGCTGTTAAGTCATTAGCAACAATGTGGGTGGGCTGTGAACACAGCCAAAGTGCAAGGACCTAGGTTGTCAGTCAAATTCTTGGGAGTGGTCTGGCCAGGTAAGATGAGAGTCATCCCAGAAGCTATTATAGACAAGATACAGGCATGCCCTCGACCCACAACAGTAGCTCAGCTACAGACATATTTGGGATTTCTGGGGTATTGGAGAACTTTTGTACTCCATATGGCCCAAATGGCATGCCCACTGTATGCACTAACAAAGAAAGGAACCCCCTGGGATTGGACTGAGGAAGCAAAACAGGCTTACTGGGCTACAAGAGGGAAATACCGCAAGTGCAGGCTTTACAAGTGGCTGATCCCACTAGGCCTTTTGAATTAGCTGTACATGTAACCCAAGAAGGGTTAGGATGGGGTTTGTGGCAGAGACAAGACTGATTCCAAACACCTGTAGGATTCTGGTTTCAGCTCTAGAAGGGTGCTGAAGTGCATTATACCCTAATAGAAAAGCAGTTAGCAGCTCTGTATTCTACCCTGATGGCCACCAAAGCTATCACAGGAACTGCCAAAGTCCTATTGAGGATGACATACCCCATAGTATTTTGGCTCCACACATGGGCATCCACCCTTCAAAGAAGCGTAGTTTAGACTCCCACTCTGCCCAAGTGGGTAGCATATATAGAACAAAGAAGCACTGTGTCAATTAGTCCTCTGTCTAAAAGGTTGCAAACAGTGCTAGGCTTAGTAGAGGTTGTGGAGGAAACTTTGGCACAACCAATACCCATGGAGGTGGAGGCTATGCCTTTCCATGAGGGACAGGGACCTATCACAGACCAAGCTTGGTATACAGATGGCTACAGCATGGAACCCTCAGCATTGTGTATGGCTGCTGCTGTCCAGCCCTTAACAGACACCATGTGGTATGAAAATGGCACAGGGCAAAGCAGTCAATGGGCCGAATTGAGAGCAGTATGGATGGTGATAAAAAATGAGCCTGGGCCATTAACCATCTCTACTGACGGCTGGGCTGTGTACAAAGGTTTAACCCTTTGGATCTCTACTTGGAAATATCAATGGTGGATGGTAGGCCACTGACCCCTGTGGGGACAAGCCATGTGGCAAGAGTTATGGGAATTGGGACATGAGAAAGAAGTAAGTCTCCTTAGCCAGTCTGGGCAATGACGAAGCCGATGCCTTGCCTAAGGTAAGATGGCTGGAGAGAACCCCAGCTACTGATGTAGCACAGTGGTTACACTGATGAATGCAGCATGCTGGCAGCAAAACCATATGGATGGTGGCTCAAAGATGGGTCCTGCCTGTAAAATGGGGAGATGTAGTGAATGCCTGTCATGTTTCTCTGGTATGCGCTCAAGAGAGTCCCCACCCTCGGTAGGTGCCTCATACAGATAGGCAAATAACTCGAGGGAGGGTGCCCCTGACTCTATGGCAAGTGGACTTTGTTGGACCACTGTCAAGGTCAGAGAATTCCAGGTACATCTTCACAGCTGTTGATATGACTACTGGTCTTCTGTTTGTATGGCCCTGTAAGGCCCCAGACCAGGTAAGCACTGTGAAGGCATTCAATAGCCTTATGACAATGTATGGCCAGCCTCTAGTCATAGAGAGTGATAATGGAACCCACTTTACTGGAAATGAGGTACAGAAGTGGGCTTCTGAGTTGTCTATTCAGTGGAAGTTACATGTGCCATATCATCCCCAGGCAGCAGGAATGATTGAATGATACAATGGTCTTTTAAAAAAGGGACTAAGGCTATCTGCCCAACCCCCATCCTTGAAGGGGTGGACACTGTGGTTATGGCTGACAGTCAGGATTCTAAATGAAAGACCCCACAAGGGTGGACCCTCTCCACTGGAAACTCTGTTGCATAGGGCTGCAGCACTTATGCAGCTGCAAATCACTACTAAAGATAAACCTTTAAAGCCAGGATACAGCAAGAATGGAAATATTCTCTTACCAGCCCCAACTTGTTTGCAACAGGGTCAGATAGTACAGTGGGAATGGCCTTGGTGAATAGAAGGGCCCTGTTGCTTTTCCCCCCATGGGTTTGTCACCCCACTTCCCCTGGGTGATGGAGCCACAAAGGATTATTCAAAGCCCGTCTCTTCTGAGCAGTGAGAAGCCCCGAAGTGGTTAACTTCCCTGGAATCCTCAAGTGAGAGGCATCCCTTCCTTGGGAAATTAACCACAAATTGGGGGTCTCTTCCTGTATTTATTTTCCAGACCAGGAAGTTACAGGAAGAGAACATAGGTGGGGTTATAGTTTAACAATATAGGCTGGCAACTTTCAGTGAAACAAGTCAGATGACATTCCATTAGACAATTAAGTGATCCAACAACAAAAGCTTGATCTTAGCAAATATTCCCTTCTTATAGCAATTTTCCAGTATCTTTACACATCAATCAGTAACTAGTCTGCCTTTGAGCCAGCAACCTTGTTGTGCCACAAATCTTTATCTTACACCAGAGACTTTATAGCCTGAGGAAAATTTCCAGTCCTCTGCAAGGTCAATATTTGAAACTGCAAGGCTTTGGAAAACCAGGCCCTGTGAAGTACATATGCTTTAAGAATCCTCTAGAGGCTCCCATATATGCTGGGTAGGCCTAATAGGGCCTTGGGGAAAAAGATTAGAAGACGACTTGCAAGTTTCACCTTGAGTCACAAGTACCTGGCCTCCCCGAGTAAAGGTGACATGGCCAGGAACAGATGAGTGCTCTATTCCAAAGGGTACATTTGTATTATCATTATGGCCAATAATGAGTTCCCCTATACTGTTACATGTAGAACCTACAGATCCAACAGTGTTAACAGATAATGTATGGTACCATAAACCAGGTAAGATACCTATTCCTGCAACCATCCTTTCTCGGGATGGCAAACTGGCATGTATCTTACCAGAGGGGCGAGAACTTCCCCTATTGGTACCAATAACCCTTCTGTCTTTTTGCCCATAGTGTTCTGGCTGCGGGCACCAGAGTCGACTGGGTAAATACAGACATTCGTGTGACCAGTGTGTCAACTTGCTGAACATGCACTGAACTTCCCATCAGTATGGCTACAGGATTCCCATGGAAAATCACCCCAATGTTGACTACTAACCAGACATGTGTGGCTAGTAGTTAAAAGGACATTACTTTGGGAAAAGCCTTAAGGCATATTAAACAGACAGTAGGTTATATGAATGTAAGGGTCATTTATCCTCTCTAAGGGAACATCACAGAAGATTCTGAACATGTAGATTATACACTGAGGGACCCTGAAGGGGTGGATTATAGGAAAAATATAGGAAAATGGTCAGGCACCTCAGATGTTCAGAATCTTGCCACGCATTTACTGTAAATAGCCATGTGTGCCCGGGTGTTCCTTGGTTACTATCTAATGTAACTGTGTATGGGCAGCCAGGTGTCCTGGGTTATGGACCTAAGTATAAAGGACTAATGGCTCTGATACACAGCGCTTCTTGGGACACTCCCAGAGGCCACTAGGGTGGCTGATCCTAGCTCTGAATAAAGCCTATTAATTTTTTTACCCACAGTTCCCAGGATCTTTTCCTATTACCTAGCTCATTGACCTATGTGTGAAGGGTTTGTGACCCAGTCTGCACAATGGGCTTGAGGGTTCTGTGAGCCCTAGCCCTAGCAATATGTATATGTTGGGAAAAATAGGAAAATGGTCAGGGCCCCTCAGATATTCAGAATCTTGCCGATCATTTGCTGTAAATATCCTCAGGTGTTCCTTGTTATTACTTAATGTAAATTGCATATGGGCACCAGGTGGCCAGGGTTGTGGACTTAAGTATAAAAGACTTAACAGCTCTGATCCACAGTGCTGCTCAGAACTCTCAGGGAAGTCACTAGGATGGTTGCTCCTAGATCTGAATAAAACCCATTCATTTTTCTACACCTACAGCTCCCAGAACCTTTTTTCTTTTCTGTTACCTCGCTCACAGACCTGTGTGTGGAGGGTTTGTAACCCAACCTGTGCAACAGACTCATGGGGTCGGTAAGCCCTAGCTTTACAGTACACATAGTAACAGGGATAGTTCTGAAAAACAGTGAAAAACATGTAAGAAGCAGCATGTAATATATAACCCAGAACCATTGATGTAAATTTAAAATGTATGCATACAAAAATACTTGTATACAAGTGCCATTTATATAAATTTCAAAAACAAGACAACTAATCTATGCTGTGGGGAGTCTGGACACAAACTTTCCTCAGGGCGGTAGTGCCTCCTAGGGGGCAAAAGCTGCTTCTGGAGTGCTGGGCATGTTCTCTTTCCTGAGCGGGGAGCTGGCTACACAGGTGTGTTCACTTTGTGAAAATTTGTCCAGCTGTGCATGTATGATGTGTGTATTTTTCCACACGTATGTTACATGACTATAATACTTACATTAAAAATACATTTATGAAAAATGATACCCATTTTGCAAGAGCGCATGTGAAGGAACAGGTATACATTAAAATGATTGCCTGTGGGGGAGGAGAGTGGGAGGAAGGAATGGATGTAAGATGAAACACACACGCCTGCATGCAGGCACACAAACACGACTGGCCTCTTGTGGATCAATGTTGTTAATGTGCCACAGAGCAGTAGTATTAACTTGGCCCTCTGCACCTGAAGTTAAGACAAAAAGGAACGATGCAGAAGAGTTCTTGCAATCCCACCATTCAGAGGGACCCACTGGAGAACTTGGTTTTTTTTGTGCTGTTTAAGAGTCTGTCTCCATCTCTCCAATTTCCTAAGGGATTCATGACCCCCTCCCACACACTCTCCCCAACTTGTAAGAGCCCTCGGATTACTTGAAGTGCTGAGATCCCACAGGGCCTGCCAGGCCCCATTTCCCAACTGCAAAGGCTGCTCTGGTGGTCTAGACTCCCCCTGCTGGAGTGACTGAGTGAAGAGGAAAGATGCACTTTAAGCAATCAAGGGAAAGATTTTAAAGAGCTTTGCAAGTTCTCACACTTGAGCTTGCATCAGAATCCCCTGGAGGGCTTGTTAAAGCCTGACGCCCAGAGTTTCTGATTCAGTAGGGCTGGTGTGGGGCCAAGAATTTGCATTTTGAACCAGCTCCCAGTGCTGCTGCTGGTTGGTGCAGCTCACCTTGAGAACCATGGATGCTGGAAAGGAAGAGGCGAAGCGCAGCTGTGGGCCGTTTCTGATTAGCAAGCTCTCCTCCCCGGTGCTTACCCCAGGTTCCAAGACAAACCTCAGCCCTGGCTGCCCCTAACTAGGTGGGCTGAGAAGTGAAGCTAATCCCCACAGGCATCAACACCCAACTTCTGCAATCAGCCCTGCCATTCATCCCACGCAAGAGGCCATAGCCTGAACTTTCAGCTGAGAAACGTGTATCATAGCCAAGTTCACTAAGGTGCTAGTCTCTGGGAAATGAGAGTGCGTGTCCAAGCAGGGCCCTCCCTCAGCAATTCCATCATGACCCCGCTGGAAGAAAGCATGCGCTACAGAAGGGAGTGGTAGATCAGGGCTCCCTAACCATTTCACACACAGGACCTGAAAATATTTCTATCATTTATTTGGCAGTCTATAAAGAGACTGTAGGGAAAGTGAAGGAAAATGGTCAGGGCCCCTCAGATGTTCAGAATCTTGCCGAGCATTTGATGTAAATATGCACGTGCACCCACGTGTTCCTTGGTTATTGGCTAATGTAGTTGCACATGTGCACCCAGGTGTCCTGGGTTATGGACTTAAGTATAAAGGATGAATGGCCTGCAGCTGATTCCCAGCATCTAGAAAGTTATGGCACTCTGGTTGGAAAGGTCCTTGTGTGGTGGTGTATTATTTATCTATGGCTGTGTAACAAAACGTAGCAGCTTTATTATCTCACAGTGTCTGTGAGTCAGGAATCTGGGGACAGCTATCAGGGTGATTTTGACCCAAGGTCTCTCATGAAGTTACAGTCAAGCCTTGGCTGCAGTCTCTGAAGACTTGACTGGGGCTGGAAGATCCATCTCCAAGATGGCTGACTCACATGGCTGGCCACTGGTGCTGGCCGTTGGCCTGGGGCTTCAGTTTCTCACCACATGGGCCTCTCCCTAGGGCTCCTTCAATGTCCTCACAACATGGCAGCTGGCTCTCCCTAGAACAAGTGATCCAAGTGAGAGCAGGGTGGAAGCTGTAATGTCTTTGATAGGCTAACCTCAGAAGCCACACTCTGTCACTTTCACAGTATCCTACTGATTACACAGGTCAGTTCTACTCCTTGTGGGAGTGGCATACTCAAGAGAGGAGGTGGGGATCATTTGAGGCCATCTTTGAGGCTGCCTACCACGGGTGGCATCTGGATGTACCACAAGGGTACATTTGAACCCTGGCTTATGTGAATTATGGTTCTTGGCTGTTCTTCCTAAACTCTGTTTTTGTGCTTGCTATACTCACTAGGATTAGGTGTGGCTTGAAAAAAACAGAAAGCAAATTAAGTGGTTTAAATAAGATAGAGGTTTAGTTCTCTTTCACATAAAAGAAGTCCAGAGATCAGTAGACCAAGGCCCAGGTTCTTTCTGTCTTTCTACTCCTTCACCCATAGGACATGGCTTCCACCCTTAAGATCACAAAATGTTTGCTGGAAGTCTAGCGTCATGCCTGCATTCTTGGCAGAAAGCAGTGGAAGGGGAAGGGGCAAAAGGCCTTTCCTAGAAAGCCCATCCAGCAATTTCCACTTACTGGATGGGAAACATCATTTTCTATGGGGCACAACGCTGCCCCCAACAGAATGGGGTACTGTTAGTAAGGGAGGAGAGAAAGGGGACTGGGTAGGCCAGTCAATCACTTTTGCTAAGCAAGCTTCCCACAGAATAATTTGGTCTCCCAGGTTCCATTATTCAGAGCAGGAGGGCTCTGAGTAGGGAACATGGATATTTCTGGTCCATGTAAACTTATGATCAATGTAAAGGAACATGGCCCTTGTTTAAGTCAATGCACTGGCACCCAGGCCACATATCAGTTTGGGGGTATCTGGCTAACCAAGACAGTGCTCTGATTGATGGAGGGTGTCTAGGAATCTTTTTTGAGCAGGGAGGCCTGGGGCCTGGGGTTCAGCCCCTCAGCTGCACCACCCAGCCAGCTCTCTGGAGGCTGGCCACCTTCCCAGGGTGCTGCCACACAGCAGAGCACCCCCACACAGCAGACCACCCCCCCACAGCAGAGCACCCCCATGGCCACAGGGTTGCTAGCCTTTATGCCATCTCTGTCCTTGGGATTCTCTGCCCCCTCCTCCATCCCTGCCTCCACCCTACTTGTCACCCAGTAGCACCTCCTCAGTCAGCATGGGCTTTCCCTAAAGACTGGAAAGACTTGCCTGGAGCAGCTTGGTTTTGGGCCCTCCAAAGCCCCCCTGGCTGGCTGCTCAAAGAGAATAGAGGGAGGGCATATAAAAGACAAATTCTTTTTTTTTTTTTTATCTTTTTTCGTGACCGGTAACGGGATTGCAACCCTTGGTGTCACGCCCGTACCGTGACCGGCAATGGGATCACAACCCTCGGTGTGGTGCCCGCACCGCGCTCAACCAGTGAGCGGACCGGTCTCTATATGGGATCCGAACCCTCGGCGGGAGCGCCGCCACGCTCCCAAGAGCCGCACTCTACCGAGTGCGCCACCGGGCCAGCCCTAAAAGACAAATTCAACAGATTATCCTGTCTCAGGTGATGGGTTGGGACCAACCTGGGAGTGGTGTAGAGCTTAAACATTATTCTGTAGGAATTTGGGAAGCTATTGAAGTGTCCTGAGAAGGAAAGTGACATGGCCAGATGTGCATTTTAGAAAAACAGTTCTAGATACAACAGGGAGATTGGACTGGAGTGGGGAGATGCAAAAGCAGGGACACAAGTTGAGAGGTGCCTGGCATGTCTCAAAGAGAGACAATGAGGACGTCCTGATGATATCTTTAAAGGGACTTTGGGGGCCGGCCCGTGGCTCACTCGGTAGAGTGCGGTGCTGGTAACACCAAGGCCACGGGTTCGGATCCTATATGGGGATGGCCGGTTTGCTCACTGGCTGAGCGTGGTGCTGACAACACCAAGCCAAGGGTTGAGATCCCCTTACCGGTCATCTTTTAAAAAAAAATAAAATAAAAAAATAAAGGGACTTTGGTTACAGAATTGGTGCAGTGTAGTGACCCTGGAAGTGGGAGCTATCAAGAGAAGAGAGGGAAAGGCGAGGGAAGGGAAGGGGGATAGGGTGACAGGAGGAAGAAGAAGGGGGTGTGTGGTCAGGGTCCATGGCATCCCCCTCACTCTGGCAGGGGAGCTATGGGACTTCTGACAGTGGCTTGGTTGTGGCTGGGCTGGATGCAGACTTTAGCCCGGGTGTCGCTGAGGCCCTCAGATCCCCACTGCCCAGGCTCCAGAGACTGGAGTGCTTCTGGTGGCAGCCTGGTGGTTATTGCTTGGCTGGATGTGGACGTCAGGGGTGTGTGGCTGAGGACCTTGGCCCCCACTGCCCTGGCTCAGGAGCCCAGGGCACTTCTGGTGGTGTCCTGGTGGTCATTGCTGGGATGGATGTGGATGTCAGTGGGGCATGGCTGAGAACCTCAGTGCCCCCAACTCCAGCTTGGGAGCCCAGGATGCTTCCAGTGGTGGTCTGCTGCTCGTTGCTGGGCTGGATGTGGATGTAGGGGTGTGTGTGGCTGAGGCCCTTGGCCCTCCCCCATCCTGGCTTGGGAGCCTGGGGGGAAGGCTTTCTGGTGCTTTTAGGCTTTATAGGTGTTCTTTGGTGGTGTTAGATCTTTACTGGTTAATATTAGATCTTTGATCTGTGGGGTTTTTGTTTTTTCTTTCAGTTCTGTGTTGAATTATTTGCTGTCCCGACCACTTTAACTCTGCACTGGAACTAATTTGTTGTCCTTTGCTTACTTCTAAAATGGGGAAACTTCCTGTGGGGACCAGCACTTGAGCCCTGTGGTTGAGCTAAATTGCTGCTTTGCTGCTGATTCCCTGGGGAAGGCTTTTTGTGCAGCTCAGGTTTTAATTGTTGACCTTGTATGTACTTCCAGGTTTTGTGAGGCCTGGTACACCTGGATTGTGTGGAAACTCTGGTCTGGGCCTGAGACTTTCAGCAAACTGCACCCCCTGCAGATCTGTATTCCTGACCAGTCTCCACTGAGTGATCCAGTGCTGATTGGAGGGCAGATCAGCTGTCCGTGCTGTGCTCCAGTGTTCCCCTGGTGGGGCCATCTCCACCACCCACACTCCAAACACTTCCCATGGCTGGGTCATGTGCTCGTCTCTTGCAATGACTCACCAGCCTTTGAGTGGCTTCTCTTTTCAGTTGTCTGTGGCCACTCACTCCTATGTGGGTTCACAGGAACACTGTTAGTGGTCATGTTGGCCTGGGGGCCACCAAGGCCCTCTTCTCCCCTGCCACCTCCAAGCAACTTCATATGAAGGGCACAGCTGTGGCTTTTGCCAGCTCTTGCTTTGTGTGCTCACCTGCTCAAGTCTTGAAGTGGCTGGGGCTTGAAAAGATCAGAGCAGTCTTTTCTTTCTCTCATTGCAGCTTCTCCCACCTTCATAAACTCCATAGGTCTCTCTTCCTCTTCCCCTGAGCTCTAGCAGCCCCAGCTTGGCATTCATTGCTTTTTAGTAGTTGTGAATTTGTTGACTGTGGGAGAGAGTGATGCTGGGGACCATATATTCTGCCATCTTGATCAGAAGTCTCTTAATATTTTGAATATTAGAAATATTTCATGATAAAAATTTAAAAGAAAACAGTGCCACTACACACCAATTAGAATGGCTAAACTTAAAAAGACTGACGATACCAAATACTGATGAGGATATGGAGCAACTGGAACTCTCATACGTTGCTGCTGGGAAAATAAAATGGTGCAGCAACTTTGGAAAATGATTTTGCGTTTCCTTATTAATTAAAACATGGAATTACCATATGAATCAGCCATTTTACTCTTAGATATTCATCCAAGAGAAATGAAAACATATGTCCACACAAAGACATATACAAATGTTTATGGCAGCTTTATTCATAATAGGTTAAAAAAAAGAGGAAATAGCACAAATAGCTACCAATAGATGAATGGATAAACAAATTGTGGTATATCCACACAATAAATATCACTCATCAATAAAAAATAATGAACTATTGACACATGCAATAACATGGATGAATCTCAAAAAACACATTGAGTGAAAAAGTCAAGACACAAACAAATATATACTGTATGATTTGATTTGTATGAAACTGTAGAAAAGACATACCTAATCTAGAGTGACAGAAAGCAGAACAATGGTTGTGGGGGAGGTGGGAGGAGATCGTCTGGGAAGGAATGTGATGAACTTTCTAGGGTAATGGAAATATTCTACAACTTGTTTATGGTAGAGGTTACACGCATGTCTACATTTGCCAAAACTCATCAAAATATACACTTAAAATTTTTCATTTGATTATAGGTAAAGTGGTAAGGGAAGGAAGAAGCTATACTAATGACATGATTTGGGTTTGATTTTTTGATTCAAGGATAGGGGAGATAAGGATCACAATCACATTTACAGCCTGTGAGGATGAAGGCTGGTAAAGGAGAGAGACAAAACATAAGAGAGACTAGAGAAATCAAGAAAGGTCTCAGAGATGGGTGGTGAGTAGGATGGGTTCAAGGGCATAAAGGCTGGGTCGGCCTTGGGCAGGTGCACAGCCACTCAGCCAGTCTGATTCAGGAAGGACCTAATAGGCAGATGGGGACACACATGAGCCCAGAGATGAAGGCAAGGTCAGTTCACCAGGCCTCGGTGGAGGAGGAGGCCCCATTTAGCTGTGCTGTGGGAGCAGGAGGATGGGGGAGAACCACAAAGCTTTGAGCCCACTGTTAGGAGGAGCAGGGGGCTGCCTGGGTCAGATCCAGTTGTCAGGTGTAAAGCTGGAGCTCATTAACCAGTAATGAAGCCAGTCAGATGTTTATGGAATCTATGTTAGCAATCTGGGAGCAAAGTGGAGGAACAAACATTTCAGACTCCAGTCATCCCAGTGTATTAGTCCGTTTCTGTTGCTTATAACAAAATACACAGAACTGGGTGATTTATATAGAAAATGAAATTGATTGCTTATAGTTTCTGACGTTGGGAAGTCCAAAGTCCAGGGAACACAACTGGTGAGGGTCTTGGTGGTAGCAACAGTGACCCAGGATATCACATTGTGAAATGGCAGAGCAGAGAGAGAGAGACTAACCTCCTCATTCACTCTCCTTTTAAAGCCCTCCAAACCACACCCCTGACCACCATTTTTAATCCATTCACTACTGTATGGTCCTACAATCTAATCACATTTTCAGGGCCCCACCTTTCAATTACCGTAATAATAGGATTTCCCACCCTCTCACACTGACACAGTGAAGGTCAAGTTTTGGGGGGACACTCAATTCAAGGTACCCAGCTTGCTGGTCCCTGCTCACTTCTCCCGCAAGTCAGAATGTCTAGAAGGGCTTGTCTCCAGTGGGGTGGAGAGGCTGCTGTGCAGTCCTGAGGCCTGGCCCATGCCCTCTGGGTGAGAAATGCCCTCACCTGTCCAAGACAAAGGATGGACACAGAGACACAAGGTACAGCAAAGTGAGACTTTAATTACAACCTTGCAAGGTTCGGGTGTCTGAAGGGCAGGCACATGGAAAAGGGCTGTAGCAAGCAATTTATTCCCTAGTGTGAAAGTCCCTGACCCTTCCTCCTCACTGGCTGAGAGTACTACAGGGTACACAGTCTTCCCAGGTGATGTCTAAGATTACCCCAATTTACTACCCCCTTGTAAAAAATTTCTTTGTCTGGGGGCTCAGGACAAGCCTGCAAAAAAGTTCCACTGAAACCCTGTGAAAGGAGAAATACTAGGGAATGAAGAGAATAATAAAAGGCTAGTAACTTGTTACCATCTCAAGGAGAACTTTATCTATTTGAAGTAAACAATTAAGGACTGGCAACTTACTACCATCTGAAGAACGACTTTATCTATTCAGCGACCCCCCCAGGAGTGGGCAGGACAAGTCAGACAACTTTTGGGCTGGGCCTGAATTATTTCTGAAAATGAATCACTTAGATTATTTTCTTACAAATTCCCTCCTCTATTTCCTTTGAGAGCTACTGATCTCACTTTCATTAATAATTTGACATTTTTGGTTTTCTTCAAATTGTGTCAGTATTTGTTGGCTCTTGTTGTAATCTGGGTCAGTTTTTATCAAAATGAGGTTATTTGGGGTATAGGTCATGGGCATTAGTCTATTAATTGTGGCTTCTATGAGTCTCTGTGTTAAGCCTCCGGCACAAGGAATAATGCGGCACCCAATTGCTGTTAATGCTCCAGCTGCAATTATAAAGGAAGTTAGGACCAAGGCTACCATTCCCTTCCATTTTCCAAACCATCCTTCTAACCAATCAGTAAATGGATCATTAATGCCTGTATTTTCATCCAGTTCATTAGCCAGTGTCATGAGTCCTTGTAATGCTTTAGTAATAGTCCTGTCTGGGGCAGTATTATTTGGAATAACTTTTATTTGGAATAAAAGTGCAGCATTTCCCTCCCCGGATGACATAAACTCTCCCTTTCTCTGCCAGAATCATGTCCAATGCAATTTGGTTTTTCCAAGCCATTCGGCTAGTGGCATCCAACTGACTAGCTACCCCCTGGAGGGTGTCCCTAGTATAATTAATGAAATTTTGTTGATTGTAATATAGTTAATCCAGTCTACATTTTTGTTAATAGTTGACCACCAGAAGAGTGTTGACTCAAATCCTGCAGCTATTTGGTTTCTGGCCTTGAATTCATTGGGAACTCCCCTTTGGACTCCTTTTGAATCTATGTATATATTTGACTCTTGAATCTATGTGTATATTTGAGTTAAATGACCCCTCTAATGCTCTCTGCTTTTGAGGATGGACACTTTTGTTCAGCTGTGGGATGAAATGCCAAGGTAAATGGAATTGCCAATTGACTTAAAGCATAAGTTCCAGTCCATTTGGGTGGCAAGAGATTACACAGGGTTTTTTCCTTCCATGGTACCACCAAACATCCACTTGGGGGATGTGGAGTTTGGAATAGTTGTAACTTGACTCACCAGAGACATTTAGGACATGGGTTCAAGTCAATAGATCTCCTACAGGTTTACTGAATTTTTCCCCCTGCCTGGAGAGGCAAGGGGAGTGATTCATCACCCCTATGGAGAAGGAAGGGATCACCCTTGGATCTTACCTCTGTAGTGCAGGGAAAAGCAATGACAGGCTTCTGCAAGTTTTTTTTTTGTCTTTTTCCGTGTCCGGCAACGGATCGCAACCCTCAGTGTTGCCCCCGTACCGGACCAGGGACCGACAATGGGATTGCAACCCTCGGTGTCGCTCCCGCGCCTCGCTCAGCCAGTGAGCGGGAACCGGTCTGTATGTGGGATCCGAACCCTCGGGCGGGAGCGCCGCCACGCTTCCCAAGCGGCGCACTATCCAGTGCGCCACCGGGCCGGCCCAAGCTTCTGCAAGTTTTATTTCCCCATTTTATTTATGCATCCTTGTCTTGGTATAGAGCCATCATGCAGCACATTGCCATTGAGTCTGTATCCCAACCAAGAGGAAATGGAATTACCTGCACCTATGACCATCCTGCAGCCTATGTGTAGCAATTGCTTTTGTTCAGTGCGTGCACAGAAAATTTAACCCCTTCTACTGAGGCATTTATATCCCCATATCCTCTCCAGAGTCTGTCTCTGATTTTCTAAATTACCACAGGAGGGGATCTGACAGCCATCAAATTGGATGGTTTGAGTCATCGAGGTCTTTGTTATGTTGATAATTAACTTAGTTGTTTTGGGTAGTAATTATCTCCTATATGAATCAACTGGAAAGATTGCCCCAAGCTTACCCTTGTTAAAATCCACCAGATTTGGACACACACAATTTAAGGGACCTTTCTTAAAGTTACCTTTAAAGACTCTCTTGGGGACCCACGCATTTCCCACCAATCTTCAGTTCTTGTTTGTGAGGTCTCTAGTCCCCTGACCCCTGTATAGTGAGTCCACTCTTTTTCAGCAGTTCGTGCAGCAGTCTCAGTAGTGAGCAGCACCTGGTAGGGACCTTCCCAGCTTGGCCAAAGTTTGTCCTCCTCTCGGGTCATGGTCAACACCAGGTCACTGGGATGGAAATGATGGACAGTGAATTTAAGAGACAGGGACTGAGCAAGAAGCTCTTTTAACCTGATGGAAGACAAAGTAGAGGATATGGCCAGTACACAGTTTTTAAGAAATTGATCTTTGGTTTTTCCTGTGTGAAAATGTCACCTCTTCTTCCTTAGGACCCACCCTTAGGTTTATCAAGAGTTCCTGGTGGGAAGTTACCAAAGGGCACCCCTGACCTCCCTAACCCTCGTCTTAAAGCCATGAGAGGTATCACCTCTTCTTCCTGTTCCCATTTGGGACAATCTCTTTCAAAATGACCAGGTTTCCCACATTTATAGCATCCGTTGCTTGCTTGAGGTTTTTCTCTATGAGGGCCCCTTTCATCTCTTGACTGGAATCTATGGCTCTTTCATCCCTGGTGAGGAGGGTTTGATTCCGGATTCTTTCTAACTACTTTTTCTACTGTGGATACTGTGATCTTCGCTTTTTGTTTTTGTTTCTCATCTTCCCTTCTCACAAACACCTTTTGGGCCTCCCTGAGTAGTTCCTCAGTTGGTTTTACATTCCAGCCATCTAATTTCTGTAATTTTTCAGTAATATCAGGCCAGCTTTTAGTTACAAAATTAACTTTCAGGAGACCTTGTCCTATTGGGTCTTCCAGGTCTAACCCAGAGAATTTCCTCATTTGGTCTCTGAGCCTCTGCAAAAAGGCAGAGGGAGTTTCCTCTTTCTCTTGTTGACTATCACAGGCCTTAGAAACATTTTGTGACCTCAGGGTGGATCCTTTAATTCCTTTGATGATTAACTCTCTAAGGTCTTGCATTTGGGTCCTATCTCTGGGATCATTATTTTCCCATTTGGGATCCAAATTTGGGACCTTTTGTTCTGCACACAGGACCCCCTGTCTGGGAGGGTGTTGTCTCTCCCAGATGGACATAGCCGCTCTCCTAATCATTCTTCTTTCTTCCCCTGTAAAGAGGATGCTCATTATAGACATCATTTTGACCCAAGTGTAATAGCTGGGCCCTAAGAGTTGGTTGAGTTGTCCCACTAGACCAAGGGGATCCTCTAATAATGATTTCATTTCCTTTTTATAATTTCTAACTTCGGTACTCATGAAGGGGACATTCATGAATCCAATCTCTCCTTGCCCCATGGGGACTTCCCTAAGGGGAAACATTTTAGAGATTTCCCTAGGAGCAAGGCTACCATTCCCTTCCATTTTCCAAACCATCCTTCTAACCAATCAGTAAATGGATCATTAATGCCTGTATTTTCAAAGGGAGGGGAAAATTCTCAAGATCTTTCTTACATTTTTCTAATTCCCTCCTTAGACTAGGATATGGATCCACAGGGCTGAGGGCTCAGACTCTGCATATGGGTGTGAACATTCGGCCTGCCCAGAGTCCTTTGCCTCCCATTCTGTGAGGCATAAAGAGGAGGAAGACAGGACAAATGATCCCAGGATTCTTTTTTAGGGTCTTTTCCCTCAATTTTAAGAGGAAACGTGGGAGTCTCTCCTGATAGCCAGCATAGAGCATAATCCTTCTCCTCCTGGGAGGATGAGGATTTATCATTAACATAGAGGACAAGGGCCTGACAGACCCAGTCCTCATTTGAGCCAAACTGTGGCCAGAAGACTGAAGGTTTACGAATTGGCTCCTTGGTCCAAATAAAACAACAGTACTTAATCATTTTCTGTTTCTCCTTGTTCCCTGTCTAGGAATTCCCCTCCAAGTCCTTTAACAATCCCCCCAAGGGACTACCTGAGGGAATGTTGGGAAGAATCTTCTTAATTCCTCCTTTCCTTTTTTCCCTAGGCCTAGAATTTTTGTTTCCCATTTTCATTTCAGGTCAGTGTTCCCCGAGACTGACTTTTCCCTGAAGTACTCAACCCCCCTTTACTGGAGGTTTCTTGTACATGTCAGGACCTGCTTCATCTTTCTCCAGCCATGTGCCTTGTGAGAAAATGGAACCACGGGGCCGGCCCGGTGGCGCACTGCTACAGTGCGCCGCTTGGGAGTGCGGTGGCGCTCCCGCCGAGGGGTCGGATCCCACATACAGACCGGCTGCTCACTGGCTGGGGCAAGGGGGGGGGCGGCACCCGGGGGTTGCGATCCGTTGCCAGTCATGAAAAAAGACAAAAAGGAAAAAAAAAAAAAAGAAAGAAAATGGAACCACGGGGCCGGCCCGGTGGCGCACTGCTACAGTGCGCCGCTTGGGAGTGCGGTGGCGCTCCCGCCGAGGGGTCGGATCCCACATACAGACCGGCTGCTCACTGGCTGAGCAAGGTGCGGGCGCGACACCGAGGGTTGCGATCCGTTGCCAGTCATGAAAAAAGACAAAAAGGAAAAAAAAAAAAAAAAGAAAGAAAATGGAACCACGGATCATGACCACGCACTTCTTTCATATCTAGTATACATCTCAGCCACACACTAGACCTCCGAAAATGCCCAACCACCAAGGCAGTATTTAAAGTCCAATTTTCCTACCTTGGCTCATGCACGAGGTTGCCTGGTTGCTGTGGTGCCTATTTTCTTTTCCCCCAGTGTCGCTTCTGCCATCCTCAGAATAACAGTCTCAGGTATATCTGCAGTCCTGCATGAAGCTGGGCACCAGGACAGAGCAGGCCACCCGAAATCGGGTGGGATGCATCTCTCCCTCTATCGAGGTCCCAGTCCCACAGTCACAGAGATCCCAGATGAGCCCCCAAATTGTGAGAAATGCCCTCACCTGTCTAAGGCCAAAGGATGGACACAGAGACATGACGTACAGTGAAGCGAGACTTTAATTACAGCCTTGCAAGGTTCAGGTGTCTGATGGGCAGGCACATGGAAAAGGGCTGTAGCAAGCAATTTATTCCCTAGTGCGCAAGTCCCTGCCCCTGCCTCCTCATTGGCTGAGAGTACTATGGGATTCACAATCTTCCCAGATGACATCTAAGATTACCCCGATTTACTACCCCCTTGTAAAAAATATCTTTGTCTGAGGGCTCAGGACAATCCCATGAAAAAGGTCCACTGAAACCCTGTGAAAGGAGAAACACTAGGGAAAGAAGAGAACAATAAAGGGCTGGTAACTCGTTACCATCTCAAGGAGAACTTTATCTATTCAGTGACCCCCAGGAATGGTCTGGACCAGTCAGACAAGTTTTGGGCTGGGCCTGAATTATTTCTGAAAATGAATCACTTAGATTATTTTCTTACACTCTACTTGTGTGTGTGAAACCGACAGCCACAGATTTAATTTGATTTCATGTTTTAAGATTAGAAATATGTATTTTATTCAGTTTCATAGTTACCCTATAGACATTAGGGAAGTTAAGCATATAGACTCTAGATAATAAGAGTGGGAACTTGTAACAGGGAATAGATTATGAAAAGTTGCTTAAAGAATGTTCTGCTTATCTTTTTAAAAAAGGTAGCCAGTTAAGCATAAAATAATAATAATTTAAACAGTAGTCTATCTCTGCTCTGCCATTAACAAGCTGGGTAACCTTTTCCTCTCCCCCACTCCACAAAGGGGTTCTCAAGAGGAGGATAGCAGTGTTGAGAAGCAGCTTGCTCCTCTCCTTCCCCTTTTTATTCATCTGTAAGATGAAGAAACATTCAAATTCCATGATTTTGTAAATTTTGTGAAAGAAACATGGAGTCTAACAAAACAGGAAGGGAAATTTGCTGCGTAGCTGGGCCCTGGCCAAATAACTGTGTGCATGGTGCTGGTGGCCTCCTCAAAGAAAACTAAGCCAGCAGTGCCACCTTGTGGCCTGTTGGGAAGTGTAAAAGGCATAGACACTACTAGGGCAGCCTGCAGACAAGAAACACATCTAAACACAGTGGTGGATCAGGGAAGTACACACCACAACACCACAACCTGAAGTAGTTTTGTATGTTTGTTTGTTTGTTTTTGGCAGCTGGCCAGTACCGGGACCAAACCCTGCACAAACTGAGTTAACTGTGAAGTAGTTTTGAAAACAAAACAAAACCCACTCTGTTCAAGCCTCTAGACCTGCATTGTGCAATACAGTAGTCACTAGCCATACGTTCCTATTTGAATTTAAATGAATTCAAGTTAAATAAAATTAAATATTCAGTTCCTCAGTCACGCTGGCTACATCTCAAGTGCTCAATAGCCACTCGAGGCTAGTGGCTACCATACTTGACAGCGCAGATACAGAACATTTCTATTGTTGCAGAAAGTTCTATTGGACAGCCCCACTCTAGCTCTATCAATTTACAGGGAATAGCAAAGACAGGGGGACATGTTCAACCACATCATGAGGATGTAATAAGCAATATTCAGACTATGGGAAACTCTTATGGACAAACTATCCAATTTCTTCAACAACAAATTGCAGGAAAAAAAATGAGATGGAGGTTAAACTTATAGACTAACAACAGACTTAAGAAACATATCAGCCAAATGCAATGTAGGGGCTTATTTGGATCTCAATTCAAACAAACTATAAAAAATGTTTAAGACAACTGGGGAAATGTGTATACTGACTAAATACTTGATATGAAGTAGTTAGAGTTATGGTAGGTGTTAATGATATTGTCATTATGTTCTTTTATAAGAGTCCTTAACTCTTAGAGATACACATGGTAACATGTACAGATGAAATGACATGATGTCTGGGATTTGCTTCAAAGTATTGTGGGAGTGGGGACGTGGGCGAAGGGATAGAGGAAATAAGATTGTCCATCACTTGATGGGTTTTGAAACTGAGTGATGAGTACAAGAGCATTTATTTTACTGTTTTCTCTATGCGGGTATATGTTGAAATTTTCCATAATAAGAAGTTGAAGCATTTTGTAATAGAAATGTCTGCATAAATATGTCCGGCTGCTTTTCCTGCCTCACCGCATTTCCCGTACGACTAAATCCAGGGAACCCGTGGGGGAGAGAACAGGTGACAGCTCAGGAATGTTCCAGGGCAGCACGCCCATACCAGGTGGACTTGTGGCCACTTGGCCAACTGAAAAGAAAAGCAGGGAAAGAAAAGGGAAGCCAAGAAGTTGACAGGAGGGAAGAGAAGAGAGGAGAGCTTGTGGAAAGGGAATTCTGCATACATAATTGGGAGAGGAGAGGCCAGCGGAGCGGAGGGACAAGGGAGAGCAGGCGGGCTCTGGGCTGGGAAGAGCTACTGTTTCCAGGTGGCCCAGTCTCTCCCCTCACCCTCAGGGTGACCTCACACCACAGAGCCCAGTCCTTGGCAACAGAGCCGGGAAAGGTCTCTTCCAGCTTTGTACAGTTCCAGGCCGCTCGCATCCCAGGCACCCTCCTTTGGGCCTGCTCTGGTTTGCCTCTGTCCCTCATAATGGAGCCTGTGTTCCTTGGCACGGCCTTCAAGGCCCTCAGAAGCTGCCTCTCTCTCCTCCCCCGCCCTCAGCTGTACTTTCCACCTGTTTGGCTGCCACGTCATGCCTCTGGGCCTTTGCACAGGCCTGAAATGCTCTCTCCCTAGCTTCTTTGTCCAGAAGACTCCCTTTGCTTCTTGAAAACTCAGACTGTATGTCCACTGTGTGCCCACAGACACTTTGGGAGCACCACCCAGATAACCTGGATCTTCCTAACAACGCCCGCCTGCCCAGCCCCTAACTGCTCCAGGTGCTACAGCTGAGGGTTCGCACCTGCCACCTTCTACAGAGGTTTGCCCTCAGGCTATTGGAGCCACTCAGCCCTGAGGTTCCTCAGAGTTAGGCACCTTCCACGATCGTTGGTGTAGAGGCATAAAAGCTCCTTTCCCTGGCCTCTGCACGGAACAGATTCCGAGGTACAATGTCTGCTCCAGAGCTCCCGTGGGATCGGGCTGAGGCTAGACTTCTGAAACCACGTCCTTCCCTGGTTGCTTCTCCTCTCCTCCCTGCTGTCCTCACTCCTGCTGAGAGTCCTCCCTGAATAAGTCACTTGTGTGGGAACCTGTGTTCCAGGCTCTACTTTAAGGGAGCTTACCTGAGACAGAAGCCTTCCCCACCTCTACAGGCATAGTCAGTTGTGCCCCCATGGGAGCACACACGTGTGCAGTCTGTTCCTCTCTTGATGATCAGACTCAGAACACAGTGTAGCGATTATGAGTTTATTTCTCCCTGAGACAGAGACCAAATCTCATAAATGTTTCTTTCCTCCATCCAACCTGAAAAGGTTGAAGCCCAAAAGGCCCTGGCTTCAAATACCCACTGAAGGGGATTTGCAAGTGCTAGAGCTACTAAGCTACAAAGGAAGCCTTTTGGCACCTTGATCTGAGCTGTGTAGCAAAAAAATGCAAAACACCTAGTTCTTGTGGGTTGTCGTACCCAAGCTAAGCCACTAGAATTCAGCTTGGGGACTTTCCTGACTGATTGCTGCCTGCATGTTAAAGTAATCACCAGGCAGTTTCAGAAGAGGGGGTTGCATCTCTCAGCAAGTTGGGGAGAATCATGTCTTGGATGATTCTGAGACCATGTCTCACAGGGAATTCATTAGGATTATGACTATGGAGATGCTGCTCCCGGGGTGGGGGATGCTTCAGAGCCCAAAACCTAGGGCCAGGAAGGTACTTACTAACCAAGTTGTCAAGACAAAGGAGGAAGGCAGAAGGGGACTAGGTATCAAAGAGTCAGGCCCGGGTTCAGCAGGCCCCACAGGAGGTCCTGAGCTAGTCCTAAGAATGTAATTGGAATGTTGTCTATGTTTCACTTGTGCATAATAAAAACACAACTTTTATTGAGTCTCCTTTAAAATCCATTCAGTGGACATTACCTGGATGTGATCATTAATTTTATGAGTCAACTCGACTGGGCCATGGAGTGCCCAGATATTTGGCCAGACATTATCCTGGGTGTGTCTGTGAGACTGTTTTTGGATGAGATTAACATTTAAATTGATGGAATGAGTAAAGCAGACTGCCCTCCCTAATGTGACTGGACCTCATTGAATCAGTTGAAGACCTGAATAGAATAAAGACTGACATCCCCAAATAAGAGGGAATTCCTTCCATCTGTCTTTGAGCTGGGACATGTTTTTTTTCCTGTCTTCCGACTCAAACTGAGACACTGGCTCTTCCTGGGTCTCCAGCCTACTTCCATTTGGACTGGAACTACACCATTGGCTCTCCTGGGTCTCAGACCTTTGGACTTGGCCTGGAACTACATCATCAGCTCTCCTGGGTCTCTAGCTTTCTGATTCACCCTGCAGATCTTGGGACTGGTCAGCCTTCATAATCATGTTTGCCAATTCAAATATATGAGGATACTTCAAAAAGTTGGTGAACAATGGAATTAAAAGATAATACAAACCTTTCCATGAACTTTTTGAAGAGCCCTTGTGTGTATGTATACACACACACACACACACACACACACACACACAAGCATACATACATACATCCTATTGGCTCTACTTCTCTGGAGAACCCTGGTTAATACACTGGATAAATAAACCCCATTCCTGGATAAATAGTGCAGTGGGCCCCATGACTTTTCAGCTCAGTCTTAGGTAATAGACAATCTTATAGTCACTCAAAGTCACAAATACAGCCTCTCCCATAATTAGAATATCCAGTCCAAGGGCCAGCCCGTGGCTCACTTGGGAGAGTGCGGTGCTAACACCAAGGCCACAGGTTCAGATCTCTATATAGGGATGGCCAGTTAGCTCACTTGGGAGAGCGTGGTGCTGACAACACCAAGTCAAGGGTTAAGGTCCCCTTACCGGTCATCTTTAAAAAAAATAAAAGAAAAGAATATCCAGTCCAAGAGATTCTTCATAACTTCTCCCCTCCCTGGCTCAGGTCTGCTTTGCGTTGGAATCCTCCAGCAGGAAGTGGACGTGGCTGGCTTCCTGTCTATTTCTCAGCCTTGTACTTCCCCTTCCCTTCCCCCTCCCCGCTAGCTCTTGAGGGGGAGGGGTGAGTGGTAAGGCAATGCACAAGGCCTCTCTTGATCTTGTTCTCTCTCTGAGCCTGGTGGGTGTCTAAAGCTGATTCTGTATCTCCTGGGAGTTTTCATGGGCTCTTCAAAGATTCTCACCACCGGGGTCCTCTTCCAAGGTCTTAGGTACACAGCATGGGTGTCTCCTCCCTCAGCCCTG
Organism: Galeopterus variegatus; assembly: GCF_000696425.1. Lineage (NCBI taxonomy): Eukaryota > Metazoa > Chordata > Mammalia > Dermoptera > Cynocephalidae > Galeopterus > Galeopterus variegatus. The sequence goes on along the minus strand of NW_007726216.1, from coordinate 680,639 downwards.
GATATTGGGCAATACCCTCCAGCTTCTTTATGCTGAAATCTCCCCCTTGCCACCTAAAGTCCTCTTAAGCAGCCTCTAAGACAACCCCAAGGAGGCTGTTTCCTGCAGGGGGCCAAGGGCACACTCAGCTTTCCTCCCAGCACGCTCTGCAAGGGCGTATGGCTTGCAGTGTGACAACACTCCTGTTGTGGCCACCGTGGCAGTGAGCCAGCTGTCATCAGCCCTTTAGAAGTCCCGGGTGGGAGCAGACCCCAGCCCGCTTTAGCTCTCTCTGGTGTGGTCTGGCATGGTCCCCCATGGCTCTGAACAGTAGCCCCGCCCTCAGCTGCATGAGCATCTCTCGCTCTGGCCCTGGGCTTCTTTATGGCTGGTTGGGAGCTGGAGGAACCCACTGCGGCATCCTAACTCATGTGCAGACACCCTGAAGGCAACCCTTGACCGACTGAGGCTGGGAGCCATGTATAGAGACTGTCCTCTTCCATCCCTTGGGCAGACAATTCTGAGACACGTTCCTGTGGCTCCTCAGAAAGTTCATGGTGATATCAAGCCCCAGTTACCTACAATAATGCTGAACTTGGATCGGCTTTCCCTCCTTCCCTGTTTCATTCTCCCTTGTCCCTCACTCTTGTTACTTGGGATCATTCCGTCAAAAAAACTACCTGCAAGGAAGCCATTTTCTCAGGCTCTGCTTTGGGGGACAAGGGGCAGGGGTGGAGAGGGAGGCTCTGAAGGATCTCTCATTAGACTTTGGTTTAAAAGGTAACACTCCCCACATACATCCTTCCGTGTATAACCTTTCATTTTTAGGGTTTGGGTGGGGTCTCAGACATAGCAACTACTACCCCTTCTCCCCAAATCTCTTCATCTATTTTTCCCTTCCCACTCTCTGACCTTTCCTATCTTTGATCTGGCTGAGACCCTCCAGAGTCGCTGAACAGGCTGGGCACCACTTCTTTTGGAAATCTGTATATGGTGATTTGGCACCTGAGTCTGAAATTTTACATTTATTGTAGCTTGGTGTCTCTGTGGAAGCTTCCATTTTCATATCTTATGAGCTGATCACTCAACCCAGAGTTCCTCTTCCGGAAACCGTTGCGTGTCTGTAACATGGTTTCCAGCTCTTCTGCCGTACTGGTTGCCCCCCTCTGGGTCTGTTCTGAGCTGGGTTACTAACATCAGTTTTAAAATATAGCCACTCCCTCTGTACTGCTGGTGATACCAGTGAGATGGACCCATGAAAGACTGACTGGCAAATTATAGATGATTACCTCTGCCTGAATACTATGTGGCTTATAAATGCAGCCCAATCTGTTTGTTTTAGCAGCCATGTCATTGGGCCATCTGGCCACTTAGTAGTTCCCGCTCCTTATTTCCTAATGCCTGCTGGACATCTCCACTGGGATGTCTTCAGGTTCCTCAGACTAACAAGCCCACAATGGCTCATTATGTCCTCCCACGGAGCTCTGCCTCATGTATTTGCAGTCTCAGTGGATGGAGTCATCCAAACAGTGTCACAGGCTAGCCACCTGAGGATGGAGACTTTCTTAAGGACTCTGGCTCCTCCTCCCTACCCATCCAATCCCACCTCTCCCCAGATCCCCTGCATTCTACGGCTCAAACATCTCTCCATCCCCACTGCCTCAGTGCATGTCCCATCGCCTCTGACCTCCTGCCTTTAGTTTTCTTTCTCCAAGTCAACTCAGATCTTGTCACTTTTTGGTTTAGAAACTTTTGTGGCTTTTCTATTGGCCGTAAGATCAGCCAGCTTTCCATTCATGAGTGAGAGCTACAAGTAGACCTAACACCCTTCCACAGCCTCAGCCTGTGCACATATATAAGGCCCATGACCTTTCTTGAAGGTCAATGTCCTGGGTCCAGTGGGACTATGGTTTTTTGTTTTTTTTTTTTTGTCTTTTTTCTTGTCCGGCAACGGACTGCAACCCTAAGTGTCGCGCCCGTACCGGACCGGGACCGGCAACGGGATCACAACCCTCAGCGCTGCGCCCGCCCCTCGCTCAGCCAGTGAGCGGGAACCGATCTGCATGTGGGATCCGAACCCTTGGTGGGAGCGCCGCCGCGCTTCCCAAGCGGCGCACTGTAGCAGTGCGCCACCGGGCCGGCCCAGTGGGACTATGGTTTGAAGCTCTCTGTCCCTCTTCACTTCCACCACCAAGTCCCTGAGTTCCATTCTCTGACAGTAACCTGGTGACTGTGCTTTTCTAGTCTGCAGTCATTACTTTCTGCTGTCATCATTTTATTCCTGGATTGAGTCAGGTTTCTCATTGATGGCTGCCTGCTATCAATGTTCAAAGTCTCAAGGATCATGCTGTCTGCATTCAAATAACAGTCACCTGAGTATGTGCTCCCCAGTGCCCTGGGGAGCATCGAGTGGCCAAGGTTCATTAGGAAGCTACAGAAGTGGCCTGCATACTCCACTCTTAGTACCCTGGCTTTGAGGCAGGAACACTGTGATCTCCACCCATGCCTCTTAGTTATTGATGTCGTCCTGAGAGACTCAACTGTGGCATGTTCAAAGTACCTGCCTGGGTCCATGGATACCCTGAGGACAGGTCTGCCTGTTCTTGGAATGGCTGAAGGGCTGGGTGGGTGGGTGGGGGGAGGTGGGGTAGGCTTGGGACTCCACCACTGGAGCATGAGCAAAGAGCTGACCTAATCCACAGGGTGCAAGACATCCAGATTGTGGGTGAACAGTTCTTAACTCAGGACCTATGTACCCCTAGTTATGGATCCTCAGAAATTATTGGTAAAATTTGATGCCGTGTATTGGCACTTCTGGGGAGAAGATTTACAATTCTCATCACATTCTCAAAGGAGTTTGTGACACCAATGAGGCTCAGAAAAGGAGAACAAAGAGGCCCTACAGAACCATTATTTTGTTAGAATATGTTTCTTCCTGATTATAAAAGCAATCCAAGTTCATTGGAAAATTGTAAAATAAAACGAGTACAAAGACGACCAAAAAATCAGCCATGATTCCACCATCCAGAAATAACCATGTTAACATTTTGGTATGTATCCCTCCAATTCTTTTCTGTGCAAACATAAACCCATGTTATCCCTCTAAACCTGGGAAAGAGACTCCTTTGTGATTTGCTTCCTACTTCAGATATCATGGACATTTTTGCAGGTCATTAAATATCCTTTTATAACTTTGATGACTTAAATGACTTTACAGTATTCAATCATTTGAGTGCCTTATTTATTTTGCATTGCTTTCTGTTTTTTTGTTTTGTTTTGTTTTGTTTTTGGAGGTTTGCCAGTATGGGGATCTGAACCCTTGACCTTGTGTGGTTTTGTTAGTTTGTTTTTGTTTTTTCTATTATAAATAATGTCGGGATAGCTGGCCGGTTAGCTCAGTTGGTTGGAGCATGGCGCTGATAACACCAAGGACCAGGGTTGATCCCTCTACTGGCCAGCTGCCAAATAAATAAAATTGGGATAAATATCCTCTTACATATACTTCTTAATATTTCTTTGTTTTCTTTTAATACAATTCTAGAAGTGGAGCTTTTGAATGAAACGGTATAAACACTTCTATTTAAAGACTGTGAGGCAACCCCGCCTCGCTCCGCCCGCCTCCTGGTGGCCAGCCAGGTGCCCTCCAGGCACCCGGCTCCGAGGCCTGGGACAGGGCCTCATGGTCTCCCTGCTGCCCACCTCACGGCCTGGCACAGACCCCAGCGGTTCACGGGGACCACCTTGCCAGGGGCCACATCCTTGACAAACAGCTGCTGCCTCACCAGGGACGTGAGCGCCTCCTGCTGCCCCATGTCCACACGGGCATCGCGCTCTCCCGCGGGGTCGCAATCTCCTCCGTGCGCTGCGGGGAACGCGGGGGCGCCGGCTGTTACCCGGGAGCCGCGGGGGTGGACCGGACGGACGACCGCGGGAACGTGGGGTCAGACTTCAGCGGGAGGCACAGCAAACAGGGGCTTATCTCCCACTGGGCGGGCCGGGGGCCAGACGCCTTATCTTCTGGAGGCGCCAATCCGTGCCGGACACGCAGACAGACAGACGGCTGCTGGGCCTGCTGCGGGGCCGGGGGACCTCGACCGGGTCGGGAGCACTCTGGCGTCAGGGAGGCTGGGGACTGTCCTGCCGCCGCCGGCCGGGGGAGGCGCCTGCTCGGCCCTGCTCACCAGTTTGCTTTCTTGTATTAAACTTGAGGTTCTGGCCAAAAAATAAAAAATAAAGGTTGTGAGGGGCTGGCCAATTAGCTCGGTTGGTTAGAGCGTGGTGTTGATAACCCCAAGATCAAGGTTTGGATCCCCGCACCGGCCAACCACCAAAAAAAAAAAATTTTTTTTTATATTGACAATTATTCTCCATAAAGGTTGATTGCAATTTATTCTTCCGTTAGCAGCTTATGAGAATACTTATTCTTTGCATCCCCTTGTGATCAACAGTCACTGGTTGTTATCTTTTTTGGGAGGCGGGAGGGGAATATTTGCAATGTGATTGGTGAAATATCACAGCTCAGGTTTTACTGGAGCCTGATGTGGAAGCTGGTGAGTCTTCCAACTGTGGATTACACAGCTAACATTGCCTGAGAATTGTCCCCAGAGTTTTGGCAACCCTCTGATAGGTGCTATTGAATAGAAGATAACTCTGCTTTTCTTTGCCTGTTAAGTAGACCTGAAGACATTGCAACAGCTTGATTTCCAGGCAGTGATTAGAGTCCATGAGATTGAGTGGCAGCAAATAAATATTTGGTGGCTCTTCAAAAAGATTCCCTCCCCTCACCCCCAGCTTAAGTCAAAATTTCTATGTCCTGGGAAAGTTTTAAGAATTGTGGTTGGGGTTGGCCAGTTAGCTCACTTGGAAGAGTGTGGTGCTGGTAAAAACCAAGGTCATGGGTTTGGATCCCCATACTAGCTAGCCCCCCCCCCCAAAAAAAAGAAAATGTGGTTCATCCCAGAAACCCCCTGGCATGCCCTAATTTTCTGGATAATTCGAGAAAAAATTAGCAAAACCATTCATAATTAACAAATATCTGCATAAAGGCATGTCTTATTTTACATAATGGACATGTTGGGGATTCCAGAATATTGTGTGTAATTGAAATCCTATTTCTGACTTATCTAGGATTGCCCTCAAAAGAAAGCCCAGGGTGATTCTTTTTGTAAAGTAATAACCTGTGTTGCAAATCCACATTTTTTCCTAGCTGGAGTGCTGGGAATCACTAAGTTAATTTGTCCACCTGACATTGCTCCCTCACACAAAGTGCCTAACATTGTACAAGGAGCTGTGGGAGGGATTTTGCTTTTTGTTTTGGGTCCCAATCCCGTCCCTTGGGGCTTTACTGAGGAGTGCGGCAGAGTCTGTGACAGCTGTGCCTCTACAATGCTGGCGGGGGGAACAGGCGATAACGGGTAGCGCAGGCTGTGTCTACTACTCTCCCTCCTTCCTGTTGGGGACACTGCTGCTGTCACAACTGTTCCCACTGTCTCCTCAGCTGAGGAAAAGCAGATACATGTGGGCAATGACCCCAGAGGTCACCAGCTCAGACAGCGGTGCCTTCAAACTGGTCAGTGATGTTAACCAGCAGTTTTTGTTTAAGCAGAAAATTGTCCCTAAAAGGAAATTCCTTCCCCCGCTGGTTTACAGTAAGGCTAACAGTTTCAGCTGACGGAGACAGCATGGCATGGAGATGAACAACCCAGTTATGAACCAACACAGAACATTCCTTAAATCCTTACATCAACTTTGCTTTTCAATATTTCAATGTCATGCAACAAAATCCAAGTTCATGATACTATTCAATGGAAAGAAGCAAATGAGCAGGCAGGAGTCAGATACAAATGGAGGGTATCCACAAAATGTTATTTTGAAGCTTGTGGTTTGGAGCTTGGAATACTTTTTCCCCGGAGCAAAACAGAACAATGTTTACATGGGTGTTAGATTCCTAGGCTAGACCTCAAAATTCTATATATCTCATAACAGGGCTAAATACCCATCTCTTACAATGACAAGTTAGCAGGGGAAAAAATGTCATATTGCAATAATATTTTTTAAAAACAAACAAAAAACTTTTTCAGAACAGAAAATGACAGGTTTTATTTATCTGAAACACTACTGCTTAAAAAAACCAGACTTAATAGAAGGGCAGGAAGAAGGCATTAACTTTTGGGGACATTTTGATAGGTACTTCTGGGAATTCTCGAAGTTTAGGGCTTGAAGTCACTGGTTCTTTTCGTCTAATTTTACTTCACAATTTATGGCCTTTCTGTTTTTAATACAACCACAGCACTAAAACCACGCTGGTTTAACCCCAGCCATGATTGGGGGTAGGGTTTTTGCTCATACATGGAATTAAAAGAGAGAGAGAGATTTTACTGAAGTAGCTAAGTACTGGTTGGAAAGAAGCTCTAGGAGATAAAGGTAAGAGGTGAAAGAGGACACAAGCGGACTAAGTTTGTCTAAGGTGGAATTACTGCGCCCCTCACGGTGAAAGACGGCAGTGAGGAGAAAGCGTGGCAATGGTAAGGGAGGCTTGGGCCTGCTAGTACTCCAGGCCTGCAGAACAGCACTGTCAGTGCCTGAGAGTTTGGGTGCTGCACCTTGAATGTCAGGAAAGGAACGGAAGGCACCATACATATCCAGCCATTCACATTCAACACCTACTTTAATACTGGGTGTTTGAAACTCTCCAAAGATGGCCACCCCACAATGGACTGATGTTCATGTCCTTGGATCCTGGCTGACCCTGGGACTTGCTTTTTGGCTGATAGAATGCCTTGGAATGACACTGCATGACTTCCAAGGCTAGGTCTAAGAAGTCTTGTAGTTACCACCTAGGTCTCCTGGAACATGGGCTCTAGGGGAAGCCAGCCACCATGCTGGCTTAGGGAAGCCCAACTACTCTGAGACTGCTACACAGTAAGGAAGCTACAGCTAATTTTCCAGCCACTCCATCCCAGGGGCCAGACATGTGAGGGAAGAAGATTCAGGTAAGTCCAGCCTTATCCACCATCTGACTATAACCAAATTTAGAAGCTCAAGGAAGACCATGTAGCCAAGCCTGTTATCATCCCCAAGAACTGTGAATAAGAATAAATAAATTGTTATTTTAAGCCACTAAGTTTTGGGGAGGCTTTTATACAGTAATAGATAATGGGAGCCCAGATTAAGCCCCAAACTTGCTTTCCTGTAAAGCAGACCCACTGTAGTGGATTGAATTATGTCCCCCCAAAGCTCATTGAAGCATGAATTGTGTCCCCCAAGTACTATGTATTAGAAACTTAGTCCCCACTGTGACTGTTAAGAGAGTGGGAAATCCTATTATGGTAATTGAAAGGAGTCTTGAAGAGATGATTGGATTGTAGAACCATGCAGTAGTGAATGGATTAAAAATGGTGGTCAGGGGTGTGGTTCTGAGGGTCTTAAAAGAAGAGGAGAGTCTCTTTTATTCCCTCTCTTCTCTCTGCTTCCACCATCTTGCAGTGTGAGGCCCTGAGTCACTGTCACCACCATCAGATGGACTTTGGACTTCCGAGCCTCGGAAACTAAGCAATAAATTTCATTTTCTTTATAAGTCACCCAGTTTCAAGTATTTTGTTATAAGCAACAAAAACGGACTGATACAGAAAATTGGTACCAGAGAAGTGGGGTGTTGCTTATAACAAATACTTGAAAATGTGGAAGCAGCTTTGGAACTGGGTGTTAGGCAAATGTTGGAGGAGTTTGGAGGACTCAGAAGAAGACAAAGAGACCAGGGAAAGTTTGGAACATTTTAGAGACTGGTTAAATGGTTGTGACCAGAATGCTGATAGAAATATGGGCAGTAAAGACCATGCAGATGATGAAGTCTCAGACAGAAATGAGGAACTTATCAGGAATTGGGCAAAAGATCACCCTTGCTACACTATAGCAAGGAACTTGGCTGCATTGTGTCCATGCCCTTGGACTTTGAGGAAGGTGGGTCTTAAGAGTTGTGAATCAGAGCATTT
>NW_007726216.1:658723-672281 GCF_000696425.1 Galeopterus variegatus | reverse complement strand
TTTTAACAGCCTACTCTGAGTTATGGCAGCAAAGGCATGATGTAAAGCCAGAATTTAAAATGGAAGCAGAGTGTAAAGATTTGGAAAATTTGCAGCCTGGCTATGTGGTAGAGAAGCAGAGAGCAGGAGAAAAATGCAAGGGTGAAGCAGATAAACTGTTTGCTAAAGACATTAGCTTGGCAGCGAGGCAACCAGATGCTAATAGCCAAGACAATGAAGAAAAGTCCCACAATAGGCCGTCTATAAACTGGATGCCAGTAGAGTGGCTCAGTCCAAGTCCAAAGGCCTCAAAACCAGGGAAGCTGATGGTGTCCTTGGTGTAAGACCTGGCACCCAAAAGCTGAAGAGTCTCAAGCTCTGATGTCCACGGACAGGAGAGAAGAGTGTATCCCAGCTCCAGTGGATTGAGAGAGAACTTCACCTCTTTCCTTTGTCTTTTGTTCTCTCCAGACCCCCAGTGGATTAGATGGTTCCCACCCAGTCCACTCAGACTCTCATACTAATCTCTGCTTCACCCTTGCATTTTTCTCTTGCTCTCAATTATTTCAATAGTTGCGGTAAAAGCACTTGTATTAGTCTGTCTGTGTTGCTATAACAGAAATACCTGAGACTGGGTAATTTATAAAGAAAAGAGGTTTATTTGGCTTATGATTCTGGGACAGCTGTATCTGGCACAGGCTTCAGGCTGCTTCTGCTCATGGTAGAAGGCAGTAGGCAGCTGGTGGGTACAAGCAGATCATATGGTGAGAGGAAGCAAGAGAGACAAAGAGGAGGTACCAGGGTCTTTTTAAACAACCAGCTCTAGTGGGAACTAATAGAGCAAGATCTCACTCATTAATCCCTCCTGCCCCAGGGAGAGCATTAATCCATTCATGAGGGATCCGCCCCCATGACTGAATCAGTTCCCATCACTGCCACACTGGGAATCAGATTTCCACATGAGTTTTGGGGAGACAACACATCCAAACTCTATCATTCCACCCCTGGCCCCCCAAAACCCATGTCACTCTCACATACAAAATACAATCTTTCCATCCCAAATATCCCAAAAGTCAGCTTTCCCCAGCATCAACTTAAAATTCCGAAGTCCAAAGTCCAAAGTCTCATCTTAGACAAAAGGGCAAAACTCCTTCCACCTGTGAACCTGTGAAAATGAAAAACAAATTTATCTACTTCCAAGATACAATGGTGGGACAGACACTGGGTATACATTTCCATTCCAAAAGGGAGGAATAGGCCAGAAGAAAAGAGAAGCAGGCCCCAAACAAGTCCGAAACCAAGCAGGGCAGAAATTACATCTTAAAGCTCCAAAATAACCTTCTTTGACTCCTAGTCCTGCATCCTGGGCACAGTGGGGCATCTGGGCCCCCAAAGCATCTGGCAGTCTCACTCCCACAGCTCTGCCAGGCACAACCCAGTGGGCTGCGCTGGTGTCTGCAGCTTTTCCAGGCCTGCCTTGCACGTTGCCAGTGGCCCTGCAATTCCGGGGTCTGGGCGGCAGCCCCACTGCATTGGGTCTACTAGACATTTCCCTGGTGGGGGCTGTGTGTGGGGACTCCAACCCCACTTTTCTGCTCAGCATTGCTCTAGCAGATGGCCTCTGCAGTAGCTCCACCCCTGCACAGGTCTCTGCCTGGACCCTGCATCTTTTCCATACATCCTCTGAAATCTGGGTGGAGGCTGCCATGCTCCACTGCTCTCATGTCCTGCGGCCTGCAGACTTAACACAACCTGGACATCACCAGGGTTTCAGGTTTCTGTTCTCCAGAGCTGCTGGGAAAACTCAGTCCTTCTAGGTTTCAGGGTCTGTGATGGGTGGTGCACCGTCCAGACTTCTCAAATGCCTTTAGGGCTTTTTTCCCCAGTGTCCTGGTTTTTAGCAACTGGCTGCCTCATCACCAAGATAATGTCTTTAGCAAACAGTTTATCTCCTTCACCCTTGCATTTTTCTCCTGCTCTCTGCTTCTCTACCACACAGCCAGTGTGCAAATTTTCCAGATCTTTACATTCTGTTTCCCTTTTAAATTCTGGCTTTACATCATGCCTTTGCCACCATAACTCAGAATAGGCTGTTAAAAGTAATCATGCAGCTTCCTTGATGCTTTGCTGCTTAGAATTTTCTTCTGCCAAAAATTCTGGTTCACAACTCTTAAGTCCCACTTTCCACAAAGTCCAAGGGCATGGACACAATGCAAACAAGTTCCTTGCTATGGTGTAGCAAGGGTGATCTTTTATCCAATTCCCAATAAGTTCCTCATTTCTGAGACCTCATCATCTGCATGGTCTTTACTGCCCATATTTCTATCAGCATTCTGGTCACAACCATTTAACCAGTCTCTAAAATGTTCCAAACTTTCCTTGGTCTCTTTGTCTTCTTCTGAGTCCTCCAAACTCCTCCAACATTTGCCTAACACCCAGTTCCAAAGCTGCTTCCACATTTTCAAGTATTTGTTATAAGCAACACCCCACTTCTCTGGTACCAATTTTCTGTATCAGTCCGTTTTTGTTGCTTATAACAAAATACTTGAAACTGGGTGACTTATAAAGAAAATGAAATTTATTGCTTAGTTTCCGAGGCTCGGAAGTCCAAAGTCCATCTGATGGTGGTGACAGTGACTCAGGGCCTCACACTGCAAGATGGTGGAAGCAGAGAGAAGAGAGGGAATAAAAGAGACTCTCCTCTTCTTTTAAGACCCTCAGAACCACACCCCTGACCACCATTTTTTAATCCATTCACTACTGCATGGTTCTACAATCCAATCATCTCTTCAAGGCTTCACCTTTCAATTACCATAATAGGAATTCCCACTCTCTTAACAGTCACAGTGGGGGCTAAGTTTCTAATACATAGAACTTGGGGGACATAATTCAATCCACTACACCAACATTTCAGTTCCAAATGACCATCTACTCCCGTGAGGATGTGTTGACCCATCTCAAACTGCTCAGTGCAAGGGAACATAGAGAATCTCCTAGGCATGCTCAGCTTTTAGACCTCAATTAGTTTCCCCTTAAATCTCCCACATAGGCTCTTTGTTAGAAGTCTAGAGATTACGATTAAGGGAAAGAACTAAGTAATAACAACCATGAACTCTTGAATGAGGTTCATCCTGTAAAGTAACCAAGGTAGTACTAGCTATTTGTAACATTCTGGTGGGACAACTTTGCTGAAACCCCAGAAGTATCTTTGGGCCAATGTTCCATAGCTGACTGGAAAAACTGCTTCCTGTCTCTACAGTTTCACTGCTCCTAGTTAAAATCTCTTACCTGTTTCTCTATAATCTCTAAGAATCAGGTGCTTCTGGAGACATGGAGCAGTGCAGGTGTTGTTTCAGAGACTGGCTTAAGGAATTTGGTAGAGAAAGACCTTCGGGGCACACTGCCTGAGATTTCTTGTGCTGTGGAAATGACTTGAACAGAGCAGTCATTTTCTTGGTGAGTTTTCAGTGGGTTGTTGTTTCTTATGACAGGGCTGGTAGACTCATGGTTGAACAATTACACAAATTAAGTCAGTCAGGGAAACATAACTGCCAAGCCAACCCAGAGATCCCAGAGTTTCACTTATTCCTCCCTCTCAAAAGAACAAAGCGTGTCATGTTAGAGGAGCTGATGAGACACAAAGCATTTGTCCAGGGCCAGTGCCCACTGCAAGACTGATAATCGACAGGAGTTGCTTTCCTCCACCTGCCTGGAATGCTGTCATGAAACGCAGATGGTATTAAAAAATGTTTGCCTAGTGAATGAATCTATGATTTAGAAGTCCTGAAACTGAGTAGCTTGGAATCAGGTGAAGCACAGAGATCCTATAAATAGCAAGACTGAAAAGAGCTCCATTCATGCTGTAATTGAGTCAACCCTTGCTAACTATACAGGGTGTCCATCCGGTCTCGAAATGGGCAAAAATATAGAATGTCATCAAGGACATCGTCAAAAATAAAAATAGTGGGCCGGCCCGTGGCTCACTCGGGAGAGTGCGGTGCTGATAACACCAAGGCCCCGGGTTCGGATCCCTTTAAAAAAAAAAAAATAGTGATCGCATGTGCATTTCCAGATTTTATAGACACCCTGTATATTAACATCAAACATTTCTGATCTTTTACCAGTTTGGTTTCAGAGGATGTAACAAGTGTTTTTTGTTTTGTAAGGCTTTGTGCAAAACCCTGTGCCTTAGATTGAATGTCCCCCCACAACTTAATCTCCACTGTAACTGTTAAAGGTGGGAAATCCAACTATGGTAATTAAAAGGTGGGGCCTTGAAAAGGTGATTAGATTGTAGGACCATGCCATAATGGATGGATGAAAAATGGTGGTCATGGACGTGGTTTGGAGGTCTTTAAAAGGAGAGCGAATGAGGAGGCTAGTCTCTCTCTGCTACACTATTTTCACAATGTGATACCCTGCCATCACTGAACTTGCCACCAAAGAAAGCCATCACCAGATGTGTTCCTGGGACTTTGGACTTCCGAGCCTCAGAAACTGTAAGCAATAAATTTTGTTTTCTTTATAAATTACCCAGTTCTGTGTATTTGGCTATAAGCAACAGAAACGGACTAATACATCCTATATAGCACAAACTCTATTGTCAGTGCTGCCAAGGGGCTTCACATGGGGAGGAACTCAAAAGTGACAAAGGTGCTTGGGGGCCTGGCTGGTTTCTCTCAGGCTCCCAAAGGGCATTGCAAGTATACAGGCAGGCAGCCAGAGAAGGCCACAGACAGCAGTGCATGGGGAAGGGTTTACCTCAGTCCAGTCCTTTCCCAGCAGCGCCAGGTGGGAGACCAGAAGCACAAGTCCCACAATGGTGACAGTGAAGGCAGGAGCAGAGGTGAGGCCTGATTCTGCCCCCACAGCCACTGGCTCCCAGGTACAATCCACAGACCTTATTCAGATTTAACAGTTTTACATGCTTAATTGTGTGTGTGACTTCATGCAATTTTATCATGTGTAGTTTGCACCACATCAAGATGCAGTCGTGTGTCACACAACAATGTTTGGGTCAGTGATGGACCACATACAAGGGTACTTCAAAAAGTTCGTGGAAAATATAAATAAAAGATAATATGAATCTTTCCACAAACTTTTTGAAGTACCCTTTTATACAAAAGTGCTCGCAACAATAGGCTGTAGCACATAGGCTAGGTGTGTGTTAGGCTCTACCATGTAGGTTCATGTAAGTGCACTCTGTGATGTTCTTACAACACAATCACTTAACCATGCATTTCTCAGAACAAAATCACCTAACCATGCATTTCTCAGAATGCATTCCCGGCATTAAGCAATGTATAACTGTACTTAACTCTGTCATCACCACGAGGCTCCCTCAGGCTATCCCTACATAGCCACACTGACTTCCCTTCCCTGCCCCCCATCCCTGACCTCTAGCTACACTAAACTGCTCTCCATCTCTACAATTACGTTATTCAATAAATGCTATACAAGGGGTCTTCAAAAAGTTCACGGAAAGATTCATATTATCTTTTAATTCCTTTTTTCCATGAATTTGTTGAAGTACTCTCATATAAATGGAATCATGCAATATGTATCCTTTTGAGATTGGCTTGGGGATCCATCCAGGTTGTTGTATGTATCAATAGTTCATTCCTTTTTTTTTTTTTTTTAAAGATGACCGGTAAGGGGATCTTAACCCTCGATTTGATGTTGTCAGCACCACGCTCACCCGGTGAGCTAACTGGCCATCCCTATATGGGATCCGAACCCGTGGCCTTGGTATTATCAGCACCGCACTCTCCTGAGTGAGCCATGGGCCAGCCTATTAGTTCATTCCTTTTTATTGCTGAGTAGTATTCCATGGTACGGATGTGCCGCAGTTTGTCTAACCATTCACCCATTGAAGGACATTTGGATAGTTTCCAGTCTTTGGCTATTAACAAAATAAACTGCTATGAACATTTGTGTAGAAGTCTCTGTGTGAAAATAAGCTTTCATTTCTCTGGGATAAATGCCCAAGAATCCAAGTGCTGGGTGGTATGGTAAGTCCATTTTTAGTTTTAAAAGGTGCTGCCAAACCATTTTCCAGAGTGGCTGTATCATTTTACATTAGCAGTAGCCATTTACGAGTGATCCAGTTTCTCCTCATTCTTTCCAGCATTTGGTGGTGTCACTATTTTTTATTTTTGTCATTCTGTTAGGCATGTGGTCATATCTCATTGTGGTTTTAATCTGCATTTCTCTAATAACTAATGACATTGAACATCTTTTCACATACTATTTATACATCCTCTTCAGTGAAATATCTGTTTAAGTTTTTGCCCATTTTCTAATTGTTTATTACTGTTAAGTTATGAAAGTTCTTTATATATTCTGGATACTAGTCCTTTGTCAGATATGTGATTTGCAAATATTTCTCCCAGTCTTTGTCTTTTCATCATCTTACCAGGGTCTTTGGCCCAGCAAAGTTTTAAATTTTCATGTGGTTTCATTTTAAATTAAAAAAATAACAATAGCAATCTCTTGGCCTGCCCTGTCATTCACGCAGAGTCAGGGCATATACATATTCCATCCAACCACCCATCCATCCATCCATCCACTCATTTATTCAGTCAATGTTTATTGAGTACCTCCTATGGTCCAGGTTCAGTACCAGGTGCTAGCAATCCGAAAATGAATAAAATACAGCTGCCTTCCAGTGTTCACAGTCTAGTGGTCTAGTGGTGACAGAGACATGTGAGCACATGCCTTCCATCAGAATGTGGTGAGGGACATAAAGCAGGCTATGGAAGCCCAAGACAGAGCACCTGCTCTCACTGGGGGAAGTGGGGAAGGCTGCTCCTTGCTGATCAGTTACAAATCAGTTAAATCCTAGTATTATTCTATCTATATACAGGTCATTTCCATTCATTCTTTTCATCATAATTGCCACTGGATCATTTTCTACAAGATTCTTTTCCCACATCCCAAAACTGAGCCCTCATGAGATTAATAGAGAATTCACCCCTAGAAATGATCATTTTCCAAAAATACATCGACACCTGTTAGTTCAACAGGTGGTCTTCGCTATGAAGTGAAGGCATCAGGGAAAGGTGTAGATAGGGCTTGTTGCATAACAGTTCTTGGCCCTAATATAGCAACATTCATCTGAGAAGCTTTAAAGGACTTGCATCACATGACAAGCTGCCTCGTCTTTGCACTGACTCGTCTTTGCACTGACTCTTTGAGGAAGGCAAGACAAGATTTATTAAGCAGTGGCCTATATTCCAAGCAGAGTATGATGCTCCCTACCCAGGTAACTAGAAAAGTACATCCAGTGACACATTTGGGAGGAACCTAGAGATCCGTGAGAAGAGAGGATTGAACCTTTGGTTTAGGCCACAGTTCTCCAAGAATTTTTTAAAGTGTAAGGCCTGCTTATCTTGCTTTATAGGACTGATTAAATTATTATTATATTTATTATTATAATAAATACTCGAGTCTCAAAATCTGAGAATGCTTTTTGTTCCCATATCTAATCAGGTCCTTGTCCTGTTGATTCTCCCTGGGTGATGTCCCTGCCTTATATTCTCCTTTCCTTCTTATTCCTACTGAGATTTGATCCTGGGACACTTGACATCCAGCTGCCGGGCCTCAGCTCCTTTCTGCCTGAACCCACTGTGACAGATTAATATCCCAAAGGCAACATTTCCCCCGTCACTCTCCTACTCACAACTCTTCAGTTGCTCCCTGCTGCTTACAAGATAAAGTCCAAACCCTTCACTCTCCATGGTCAGCCTCAGCCTACCTTTCCAACCTTCATCTCCCATGATTTTTCCAAACACCCATTTGTTTATTTATTTATTTATTTATCTATTGCCAGGAAATATTTTATTGACAACCAGGAACATAGCCATAAGACAGGGATGCACACAAGACTGCAAACTAAAACCAAATAGCCAGCAAGTGCCCTTTGGGCCAGGAACACTGCATCCTGGGGTCTTCATAGTCTCCCACCAGTAGATGCACAAGATTGGGCATCCAGGGGAGGGGGCAGCAGCTCTGGTGTCCCAGAAAGTGAGAAGATATATGGTGCCTCATTATGAGTGACAGGGTAAGGAGGTAACATGGAGGGAGGCTCCATCACTGCCTAAGACCACCTTCTCCTCTCAGAGCCAACATCACGTGAAGGACTGAACCACCTAGGATCTTGTAATCAGCTGCTGTCTTCTTATCATTCATCTGTTTGCCACTGTAGATGAACCGCTGCTGTTGTGGGTGGAGTCCCTCTTTCTCCTCCGCACACTCCTTGATTTGCTCTACCTTGTGTATGGGTTCAATGTCAATGTCAATCTGCTTTCTGGTCAGCACCTTCACTTTAATTAGCATCCTCTTCCCGGTTTGTGGCTGCACATGGATAAATTGCTGCTTGTACTGCTGCAGTCGCCGCTGCTGCTCCCCAGTACTCTGCCTGTGGGAGTCAGTAAACACCCATTTAAACATCATGGTCAATTGATGGTCGGCTCCATGAGGTCAAGGACTGGTGTCTTTCTTCTTCACCACTGTATTCCCAGCTGTCAGAGGATAGTGCTTAGTGCGTTTTGCTGAGTAAGTGGATGAACCATTCCCTCCAGCCATTGTTTCCAAAACTCAATGTTTCCAAAAGCTTCTTGGCTATTCCTACCCATGACCACTCCCTGCCCACACGTTTCTGCACACTAGGTGTCTTCTCCCTCATCCCCGTAGCCACCTCCACCAGAAACAGCTTTTCCCCTCCCCTCTAATTATCTGAATCCTGTCCATGTTTCCAGGTTTGACTCAAACTCAACTTTGAAGGCTTCCCGAACTTTTGAGCCCACCATGGTATCTTCCTCCTCAGCACAGCTACTGCACTTTTGGTATAATTTATTCATTCATTCACTCACTCCACACGTACGAAGGTGGATAGGATGCAGGCCCTGCTGCAGAGGAGCTCACAGCCTAGACTGCAGGTACCACGTACTGCCTCATGTTGTGTTATGATCTGTGTGTGTGTGTGTGTGTGTGTGTGTCTTGTCTCCCTAATTCTGTGACAGCAGAGGCCATGTTTTAAACCTATTTGTCTTCCCCCCAGTCCTTATTTAGCATGGTGTTCAATAAACATCTCTTGAATGATTAATACTTTGATTTGATTTCATACTTTCCCCCTCTGTGATTTTCTTCTCCTGCCTAGATAAAATGATTTCCTATCACCCATATGTGAAACATCGGGGATGACTCTCATTATCTTTATTTTATAAATGAGGCAACTGAGGCACAGAATGGTGAAGTAACTTGTTCTGGACTGCAAGTGAATCATGGTTGCTTCATCCAAAATATAAGTTGAACAGTTTTGGAACCAAAGACAGCTATATGTCCATGGGGTTAGTATTTGGACATCTTTCTTCGATGCTGAGATACAAATTGTGCCCTAGTATACTCACATACCAACTTTATCAAAATCATAAAGAGGAGCATGTATATGTTTGAAGTCAGAATTTGTTTTATGCAGAATAATTAATATTTCTTCTTATATTCAAGATCAAGTTGTGTGAGAGGTGATGTATGATAGATTCAAAAACATTCCAGAGAGGAAAGAGTGGTAGCAGTTGGTGAGCTGCAACATTTTCCTTTTCATAGAACAATTCTTGTGGAATAAACAACATTGCTGACTTTTTCTATTTTTGGCACAAAGTTAACACTTAACTAATCTAATTATTATTCAAGAGAAGGTGTATAGCCACAAACCTTCATTTAATCTGCAGGTATAGCAAAACAACAAACTCACATATGGCAGAGGATGCAAATGGGTAGTCGGCCAGTAAAATTTAACTCACATAAAGGGTTTAAAGATTTTTCAACTTAATTCTGAATCCATATGAAAGAATATTTATAACATTTCTGTAAGGCAAGAAAAATACAGAAAAAACAAACACTCATGTATCCACCAACCCAGCTTGAAAAACAACAGTACCAGTAGTCCTGAAGCCTTCTAGACACACATGATGCATTGAAAGAACCTGAGTTAACTGTCAACAGTTAAAAATTGGGACCTTTCACACAAAAATCTGCATTTCCAGTCTCTCTTGGAAAACCTGGCCCCACTGGCTTGCATTCCCATAGGGAAATAACGCATTAGCCCTGCATGGGAGCCTCTAGCTCACATCCCACCCCGGCTGCTCTTTTGAGCTATCCTCCCTCCACATGACTTGTCCGGCCCTGGAGGAACCTGAGTTTGTAACCCCTGGCACTGGTTTTTCCTTTCTATGTTGGCTCCTCTCCTTTGACGCTGTTCAAACTCTCCATTTCTCTATTTCTTCTGCCTCTGCTTTGGGACATCTCCTTTCTTGGAGGAGCAGGACCTTTTAAGAGGCACTGGGCTCCGTGGAGAGGTGCAGATGAGGAGAAACTGTCTCTGCACTCAGTAGGTGTATCCATGGAGGAAACTGACCTGTGACTGATTACATATTATAGAAGACGGGCAACGATAGAGATAGAAAGACGGTTATGGGAGCACAGAGCTGAGACCGTATTAGTCAGGGTTCCCCAGAGAAACAGGACTAATAGGATGTGTGTGTGTGTGTGTGTGTGTGTGTGTGTGTGTGTAGTCAGGTAGGTACATAGATGTATTCATTTATTTAAGGAATAGGCTCACGTGATAGTGGGGCTAGCAACTCCAAAATCTTTAGAGCAAATTGACAGGTTGGAGACCCAGGGAAGAGTTGATGTTGCAGTCCTGAGTCTGAAAGAGTCTGGAGGCAGAATTCCCTCTTCCTCAGGGGACCTCAGTCTTTTTCTCTTAAGGCCATCAACCAATTGCATGAGGCCCACCCACAGCATGGAGGGTAATCTGATGTATTCAAAGTCTACTGATTTAAAGTTTAGTCCTATCTAAAAATACCCTCATGGCGACACCTAGAATGGTGTTTGACCAAATGTCTGTGTACCATGCCCTAGCCAAGTTGATACATTAAAATTAACCACCATATAAGAGAAGATTCTTAAGAGCGCATCCCCCACCCCCATGCCGCTCCCTCTTGGCTGGTTAAGCTCTGAGGTTATTTGCAGAAAGGAATGAACACTCTGGTGTTCACCTCCTGCCTTGGAAGCAGTGGGGTGAGCAGAGCAGTAGGCAGCTTGGTGTCCTGGTTGGGTCCAGCCCCTGGCCTTATGGGGCCATGAGGTTGGTGATGTTTTGGTCTAAGAATTACACAGAATTCTTGTCCTGAGTTTTCCTAAAGCCAGGGGGTTCACTGACTGCTAGGCACCAGAGGTAAATCATGGAGACAGAGTCACTGGCGTTTTCCGGATTGGCCGGGTGGCTGAGCTGATCACTACAGGTCACATGGGCATGTTCTGCTTCCACTCCCACCCCTCAGGCAGCTGTGTGTTCCCGCTCACTTCCTTTCCTCGAAGCCTTCCGTAATCTGTCATTTTCCTTTCCTCCTATGCCAGAGCCTGCTGTTTCTCCTCTGGATCACTGTCTCCACCTCCCACACCACTCATCACTAAACCACATAGTGACCGGAGTACACAGACACTTGTTTGGTCTAGTCTGCAGCAAGGGCGAGTGATCCCTATGTAATGCCATTGGGAGTTTTTCCTTTTGCTCCTTCTCTTCACTCCTAGCAGCAGACCCAGGTTGTTGGGATGGAGGGACCTGAGCTAAGCAGCAGGAGTCAGTCTCACTCGTCTTTGCAGGCCGCCAGGGCAGCGTCCCAGGTGAGGGTGGGTACAGGGCTGCCTGTAGTTCTAAAGCAGCCTGGGCAGCCTCTGGAAAAAAGGACAGTGTCTTAAATCCGCAGAGCTGCTTCTAGAAAAATGTTGTTGTGAGCCATTATATGCTGGCCTTTTGTTTTTAAGTAAGAAACAAAGGAAATCATCCCAAATTCTGTCTTGGATGGGAAGGAAACCATCCCATCCAAGGAAAGGGGAGGGGGAGGGTCACTAACCAGCCACCTCCCTGTAGGAATTGCTGCCCGCCACTGCTGGTGGTTCCAAAGGAGACCTGGCTCGAAGAATGTGCAGTAAGTAGGAGGGCGAGATGTGCCCTGCACAGAGACAGCCCTTGTTGTCACCGTGGGTGTGTTGCAGCCGCTTGGGCTCTGGGTTCTAAGCTCTGTGTCTAGTGTAGTGCATGGGGGAGGAAGTGTCTTAGGAACTGCTGAAGTAACTTTTTCTTATTGCTCTTTATTGTTTTAGGCTATAGCCTCCTGGCAAACTGTGCCATGTGTCATCCACGGTGCCATCTGGAAAGGGGCAGTTTTATTGAAAGATGCTTTACTGCTTTCAGCAATTCCCCTTCTCGCCTCCACCATCAGTCCTTACTTCTTATCAGCTTGTCTTTTATTTCCTTCTTCATCCGAGTCTGTACTCTTCAGTTCCTTCTTGAAGGGTTGCTCCCCTGATGGACTCCCTGGCCCTCACCTGCCCATGTCCCTCACCTGCTTTTCCTGCTCTTCTCCTACAAGCATCCACTTGCTGGCCCACGATAAGCCCTGTGCTCACACCAAGCCCACTGCCAATGACCCTAGAGGAGTCTGTGGCCACTGGAGCCACATGTGTTCATCTTGGCCTGCACACCCACACCTAATGCCAGTGCACATTATCTGTCAAAAGAAAAGGTCTTCTCATTTTGAAATTTGATAGAATAGTCCTTGATGCTGTTACAAACTCAAGATTTATCCTTCAGGTGAACCTGCCATCAAAATGACAGTACTTCTTCTTTGAGAAAAAATAAAAACAAAAAGATCACCTGTTCTCCAGCCCTTTTCTCTTACCCCGTATATCCCTCCTTCCTCCTCCCCTCACCCCAAATAAAAACAAACACTAGAATTAAAATAATAATAACCATCATAGAATGGATGAGCATGTGTGCGTGAGAAGTTGCAGGTAGGAATGTGAAGGTGGGAACATGGGGCGAGAACGTTTTGCATGGAGGGACATGGTGAACATAGGCACAGAGATGGGAAAATGCTGAGCGTGTTCGGAGAACGGCGAGCAGTCCAGTGGAGGAGCACAATGCACGGGGTGGCAGTGGGGGCTGCGGTAGGGGCCAAGTGGACAAGTGGGGGGGTAATGGTGGAGGACAAGAGGAAATGGGACTGGAGAACTGGATGGCAGCAAGGTCTGCAATGACTGTGAATGCTAGGGAGGTGTCAGAGGTTTTCAAGCAGGGAAGTGGCACAATAGGACTGTGTTTAGGAAGAAAACTCTGGTAGATATGTAAAGGGTGAGATGGGGGAGAGGCTGGGGCGGGAAGGGCAGTGAGAAGGTTCCTGGGATAATGAAGAGCAGGCTCGAGTAGAGCTCGATGTATTGGGGAGAACATACCTTTATTTCATATGGGAGGAAACAGCTTATAAACATTTATATTATTCTTAAGTTGGCAATCATACAAAAACAACAATAATAAAAAATTGCTCACTATGGATGTAGAGGTAAATAAAGGCCTGAACTGGAAAGTAAATGAGACCAGTTTTTTTGTTTTGTTTTGTTTTTTTTAAAGATGGGGCCGGCCCGGTGGCGCACTGGAGAGTGCACCGCTTGGGAGTGCGGCGACGCTCCCGCCGAGGGTTCAGATCCCATGTGGAGACCGGTTCCCGCTCACTGG
>NW_007726216.1:625832-658684 GCF_000696425.1 Galeopterus variegatus | reverse complement strand
GGTGCGGGCGCAGCACCGAAGGTTGCGATCCCGTTGCCGGTCCCCGGTACGGGCGCGACACCGAGGGTTGCGATCCCGTTACCGGTCAGTAAAAAAGACAAAAAGGAAAAAAAAAATAATAAAGATGACTGGTATGGGGATCTTAACCATAGACTTGGTGTTGTCAGCACCACACTCTCCCAAGTGAGCTAACCGGCCATCCCTATATAGGGATCTGAACACTTGGCTTTGGTGTTACCAACACCACACTCTCCCAAGTGAGCCACGGGCCGGCTCTAAGATGAGACCAATTTGAGAGGCACACGGTGGGAGAGAGGAAGGGTCTGCTTAGGGATAGCGGTTAGGATAGAAGTGAAATGGAGGCAAAAATCTCTGAGGTTTTAAGTCTGGGTGTGAGAAGCGATTGTGCTATTATCTAAGATAAAGACCAAGGAGGAAAGCTGTTTAGGACATGCTGAGTTCTGGGTGTCTGAGGGCCTGGTTAGTTGCATGGGCCCTGGCTTCCCTCTCCATGGGTCTGACTCTGAGCTCCACTGCTTACTAGCTATGTGAATCCCAGCATGTCCTGTGCTCCCATCTGTGTAGCCAGGGAAATGGTACCTTCCTTCTAGGTGGCTGTGAGGGTTAGATGAACTAATAATACGGGGAAAGCAGTGAGAACAGTGCCTGGCACACAGAGAACTGATGGTTAGAAATGCAGCTCAGAAGATAAAGAAGTATTCCAAAGCACTTTCCCTTCTGGCCTCCACATTCCAGGAGGGGTCACCTGCCCAGTGAGTAGTGACACTCATTGACTGTCTGTAATTAAGCTGTATTTCCCTTTCTTTTGGTTCATAACATCGGTATGACCAATATGAAGGGAGAATTTGCAGAATAATGTCCAGGGCTCTACCTAAGAACACAGTTCTGTATTTCTTAAGAGAGAACACTGGGTAGGACAGTCGTGACAAGATATCTTTAAAGAAATCAAAGTTAAAAACATTGAAAAAGTTTTTAAAAATTTTTAAATGACTAAACCTAGTAGCCATCAAGGTCTGTAGGACAATGACAGCAATAATTGCAAAGTAGGAGGGTGTAGGGGAAAGAGTGGATTAGTTTTACTAAGTACAGAGCATGTAATTACTAAGTACAGAGCATGTAATTCCAACAGAGGACTGCTACTCAGCCCTATCTGTGAGGTTATGGCCAGGCTTCAAGTTCTATTATCACCTGAGAGTAACTGCTAAAAATGCCCCTATTCCCTAAGACGCAGCATGGACTCCTGAGGGTATGTGACTATACAAAAATCTTCACTATACAGAAGTCCCTGACATCCTTCCTATGGTTCAACTTGCAATTTTTCAATCTTATGATGGTGCGAAATCATCACCATTTTTATCTTTTCCTGAGCTAGTGATATGCGGTACATGAGATATTCAACACTTTGTTGTAAAATAGGCTCTGTTAGATGAATTTGCCTGACTATGTAAGTATTTTAAGCACACCGAAGGTAGGCTAGGCTAAGCTATGATGTTCCGTAAGTTAGGTACATTAAATGGACTTCCAACTTATGATCTTTTCAACTTACAATGGGTTTATCGGGATGTAACCCAATCGTAAATAAAGGAGCATCTGTATTTCCAAGACTCCCTGTCTTCTCGCCGAAGGCAAGGGAGACTTACCCCCTTTACCTCCAGTTCAGAGCCTCTGCCCAAGGCTTCCCTATTATTTATTCTGCATACTACCTAGTCACTTTGCATGAACACAGGCAGAAGTGTACTGGGCTTTTCTCTTTCAAAATATTTTAAGCAATTTTAACACTAGAGAAGATGCCCTTCGATATAATTTTGCTTTTGGTCTTGCCATCTTTGTCGAAGGAAAGAGGATTCCAGGCCAGATCTGCTGTTTAGGAAAATAATGATTGTCTAAAACATTCCTGGTTTTGTATGTACCAGCCCTCACCCTTAGCGAAGAAGGGTGTACAGCAATATCCTAAAGTCTAAGATCTCTTTTTCCTTTAGAACTTTTATCAACCTCCGTAGTAACATTCTCCTAATTATCACAAACTACCTGATAATGTGCTTTACTTGAAGCTCCAAACCAACCAACCAACTAACCAACCCCAAAAGGCTATTACACTTTAAAACATGAAAGGAGGGGCCGGCCCGTGGCTCACTCGGAAGAGTGTGGTGCTGTTAACACCAGGGCCACAGGTTCGGATCCTATATAGGGATGACCAGTTGGCTCACTGGCTGAGCATGGTGCTGACACCACCAAGCCAAGGGTTAAGAACCCCTTACTGGTCATCTTTAAAAAAAAAAAAACCAACAAAAAAAAACATGAAAGGAGACTCAGAAGGGAATTGCTTTTACCTCCACATGTATAATTATCTTTCTGATTACAGGGAAGTTACACCCTCTTTGAACTTTATTCCCAACCCATACTAAAGGGAAGAAGGGGTCAGTTGGACCCAGAAGGCCCTTCCCCTGTGAAAATTACCTTGCAGAAAAATGACTGTCAATCATGAAAATCATTAAAGGCTCTGAGGTGTCTATCTCTTGGAATTCCTTTTACTATTCCTTTTCTTCTAGGTGCAGAAGAGTCTGTCTTTGTGCTAGGTTTTAGGTTACTTGGGGGCATTATTTATATGTATCACGATAATGTGATTTTAGTCTATCTGTCTCAGAGTGGTGATGAAGTTTGCTTAAAGCCATCTATGGAAGTAAAATAATGGATCCAGACTCCTTACCATGCCCCACGTTACGTGACTTGCCCAGGGCAGGCATCTGCACTATTCACTCATCATCCAACATCTACATGCTCCCTCTTGCACAGAGAGGTCTGTCAAGTTCCCTCTCTGCGTGGGCTCACACACAACTGCAGTACCACAAGGTAAACGTTACAGAGGAGATTTGAAGAGTGGGGGCTGTGGGAGACTAGTGCCCAGAGCAACCCACTCTGCTGGTGGAGAGGAGGGGATGGGGATGTAAGCATGTGTATATGTACGTGGAGCTACCGTATCCTAAGCTCTTACTCCTTGCAAAGCACTTTCACGCATGAGCCCTGGAATCCCAACTACCTTTTGAGGCAGAAACTACTTTTTTTTTTTTTTTGCAGGTGGCCAGTTCAGGGTTCTGAAGGAAACTACTTTTATTCCAATGATATAGATAAGGAATCTGAGGCACTGAGATGTCAGGTGAGTGCCCCCAGTCACACAGCTTGTAAGCAGTAGAGCAGGGAGCTGAGCCACTGGTTTGAAGAACTGCAGTTCCTAGGCTTTTGTCTACTGGGCTGCCTTCAGGGATTAGGGGTGGGGTTGTGGGGTGGTGGGGTGGTGCAGATAGTACGTTTAGCTTCAGTATGGGCACTTAACTCAAAATGCCTGGGAACGTAAGAAAGTGAGCATGCAAAAAAAATCCCCCCCCCCCTTTCAGTCATTTCTAACCCTTTTTAGGTCGCTTCAATAAAATTTGCAAATAACTGCCATGTGGAGAAGATATGCAAATAACTGCTTAATGTAAATGTCATTTGGAGTGCCGTGAAAGTTGGCTTATTTAACGGCCTCAAGTGTGCACATCATTCTTTTTCAGAGTAATGTGTTTGGAGACAAAGCTTTGTATGTCTCCACACTTCCTCTCCAATTTGATATTCCAATTATAACATATTAACAAAATACCCTGGTGGTTTGGACTGAGTATGCCTATGAGCAGGGGTTAATTGAAAGTAGGAAACTGCTGTATATTTTAATTCTTTTAGGTACTCCCATGGTAGTACCCTGTACACTGGCTCTACTCAAAACAAGGCCCAGAACTAGGGTAGTCAGTACATCCTATTGCTGCTATATAGCAGTCTGAAGAGCTGTCAAACTCACAACTTTTGAATCTCAAACTTATGTTTACCCTCGTCTATAGGAAAAGGAAACTGAAGCAAAACCAAGAACATACCTCATCAATGCTCCATGAGAATCCGTGAATCTCAGAGCAGGAAGGGATCCTAATGATCATTAAGCCTAGTAGTTCTCAAAGGGGCATTGTGGAAATCTGTGTATTTTTGGTTGTCACAATAACTGGCAAGGGCTATTGGTATTTAGTCAGCAGAAGGCAGGCATGCTAGATGTTCTACCATGCTGGTCAGTTCCATACAGCGAAGAATTGATCCATTGGACACTCATTTAGGTGAAAAACTAGCTCATCATTATCTAAGCCTAGAACTAACACTATTTTACATATAAACACAAAATATTTTTGTCCAGTTTCCACATACACTGAATTTTCCACGAATGTAACTACTGTTCCAATTGAAGGAAGATGAGACTGTTTTGTTTCAAGTGTTATTAAGAATTCACAATTTTGGAAAATGAGGTCACCAATGGCAACACTGCTTGTGGTACTTGAGTTGTGAAAACACCTTTCCAGCTTGTATCTATCATCAGTGTAGTTGTGAGGGATCATTTACATATTAAAATACACATTGTTTTATTATAATCATTTTACTTTTTTTTCATATTACAGTTAGGTCATGTTTTTAAAAATTGTGTGTTGGTGGGTTTAAGTTATATTATCTGTAACTTGTTATTTCACTGTGGTAAAAGGAGGCGTTACAAAATATTTGTTATAAAAAGGAATTGGGTCTTTTATATGATTATGTAGTCTAGCCGACTCCTTGTATAGACGAGGACACTGGGCACCAAAGCCGTTAAGCAACTTGCCCTGGTCAGAGTGTTATATTATCTCCCTATTTTGTTCCAATTTGTCTTAATTTTAAAAATTGGAAAAGGAGAGAAGTTATGCGTGTGGTAAATTGTGATGAGAACGTGCTATTCGGATTCTGGCAGCAGAAGACGCTTTGGGGGATGGTGGAAAACCCTGCGTATTTAATTCTGTCAGGCGGAGGTCAGAAGGGAGAAAGCGTTTATTAGAACCACGTATGTGCCGCCGCTCATCTAAAGCCGGGAATCCACTGGTCAACACATTTTCTTCTGTTTAAGGGCCCGTGGGACTGAAGCTGGGACTAGGGGTGGCCCGCGGGGGCCACCAAGAAAAGGTTCCTGCAACAGTAGAAACCCGTTTCCTCCCATTCCCCATCCATCGCAGCAGCATGAGGGTCACCCCGAGCCCGGGCCCATAGTCCCGTCGCAGCGCCTCCTGCAGACCCAGAGTGCACCCGGCCACAAATATCCCCGACTCCCTCGGGCCCTAGGAGAGCCGTTCGCAACCCCCAGGGTCCCCGCAGCGCCGGTGGCCATGGGCCCCGTGCTGCTGGGCGCCCCGCGGGAGGAAACTAGGGGCCTAACGTAACCGGCAATGCGGCGGAGGGCCGGGGTCCCAGGAGGGCGCGTTAGCGCCGGCTCAAGATCAGCGCGTGATCGTCCCATTGTTCCTTCACCGTGGGAGGCGGGGACGCGCGCGCTCGCGTCAGGGGCTGGAGTGGCAGGGGCCTTTGGGTTTCTAGGCGGTGACCACCGCTGCTCAGGCAACCGCGCAGGGACGCGTCAGACCACCAGCGGACGCCTCCAGTTTCCCCCTACTCCCGCCCCGGGAACCATCCCGTCCTCCTCCCTCCTCCTTTCCCCCCCCCTCCACTTTCCCCTTTTCCCTCCTCCTCCTCCCCATTTCTCCCCCCTCCACTTCCCCCTCTTCCCTCCTCTTCCTCTCCCCTCCCCCATTCCGACCATTCTATTCAAGCCACGGTTTCCCGATCTACAAAATGGCCCCCGCGTTCGACACCTGCGGTCACGTGACCTGCCGCCCTTTCGGTTTCGGGTCTCTCTCTGCCTAATTTCGATTTCGGGGAGGCTGTACACTGAAGAGCGAGGGCTGATTAGACTGGAGAAATTTCACATCTCCAAGCCCAGGGACCGAGAGAGAATAGAGGAGAGTTAGAGCTCTAGAAAGGGAAGGAGAAACTGGGTGCATAGGGGAGGAAAGGAGAGCAAAGAGGCCCAGGTTAAATTCTCAAGCTTGTGGCTGAGGGAAAACAGGAGACAACAAGTTCTCGCGAGATCTCGAGAACTCTAAGCCTGAGACTAGGTTATTATCGGAAACCAGGGAAATGGAGGAACGAGCGAACTAGCACAGCATTTGGCTCTCTGAGCTCCGAGGCAGGACGACGAGGGGCGACGGGCCTGAATAGGAAGTCCCGCGAGGTTAGGCCAAGAGAGCGTGCAGTAGCCGGGCAGAAGTCCCAGGGGCGGGGGGAGTGTGGGAGTGAGAGGGAGGGCACACGTCTTACGTGCTGACGTAGCAGTCTTGCGAGTGAGTATATTAGACCCGTGGCCGCGCCGGGCGCTCCAGAGCCGCAGTTCTCCCGTGAGAGGGTCTTTGCGGTGAACTAAACACACTCGCTCAGCAGCGGAAGACTCCGAGTTCTCGGTACTCTTCAGGGATGAGTCATGTGGCGGTGGAAAATGCGCTCGGGCTGGACCAGCAGGTGAGCTGACAGAAGCCAACCGGGGTGGCTGCCGCATGAGTCCCTCCCCTGACCTAACCTGGCTTATGGCGCAGTGCTAACTGGCACCCTTAGTTTCCATTTTCTGGGTACCTTGGGCTGGCGAGTGTCAGTGCCCCGGAGCTATGGAGGGATGGGGAGGCGGCAGGAATGCTGGTTGTGGCTGTAACTCCAGCCCAGACTCCGGCCTGGCCCCGCGGTATTGTCCCCGGGCCGAGCACAATGGCGGCTTTTGTGTGTGCTTGCGCAGACGGGCGGAGGGGGAGGGGTTGCTCATTCTCTCACGGGGACGCGCACGCGCGAACCCCGACTGATTAGTGACCCATGGTGGGTGGAGGGAGTGCGCAGCGCGGCGCTACGCCAATGGGGACCCTTTTGGCCTCGGGGGCTTCGGCCCTCCCTCCTCGCCCGCCGGGACTCCAGTCACGGAGACCCGGCTGCGTCCGGTGTTCCTGTGCTTGCGAGCGGGAGGAACGCGTCCCTGGAATGTGGGAGGGGGCGGCGCGGGGGGTGGGTGGCCTTCGCTCCGGGTAATGGCGGCGCCCTCCTTTGTGTGGTGCTGGGTGGCTGGGCGGCGCTGTGGCCCACTACTGGGAGAGGTCGGGCCAGCGGGCCCCGGGCCGGCCAGGGCCTGGAAAGGAGGGAGGGAATGGGCATCTTTTTCCGACCGGGCTTCCTTCCCCAGGCCCTTTCTCTTCAGCCTCGTTTCCGCAGGGTCGTCGCAGGCTCTGCGCCGCGGCCGGCGAGGCCGCGTTTCCGGAGTGGAAAGTTTTGTGACGCAGAAGATTCGGGGAAGGGGGGGGGGTAGGGGAGGGAGTATAGGGCCGCTGCGTGCGCGGTGGCGCTGGGCTCTAGAGACGGAGGTGGTAGTCACTGACGATTTAGCCAAGGGCTGCGCGTTGTTTTTTGCGGATGGGGTGCCGTGAATTGTGTGATGTCGTTATCTTAGCGACGTTTGATCCAGGGATGCGCCAGAGGAAAAATACCCGGAATGTGGCTTTGAGGGAAATAAACAGTTTTGTGGTTGACTTGTTGCTGCCTATGGAGTAAAATTTTGGAATAGGTCCCGGGTCTGTTGTCTTTACTGGAATACTCTCTTCTAAGGGTTTGGGAGCAAAGGAGAGGAGGACGAGTGATCTGAGAGCAGGGCGTTATGGGCTTTGGTGGCAGGAAGTCTGCATCCCTCTGCAACAGTGGTACCAGGCTTCAGATAAGCTCTTTTGTAGGGTGTTCGGAGCCTTTAAATAAACTTCTGCCTATTGTGATTAGAAGGGAAGTTGATTTCACGAACTCCAGAATAATCCTGAAACGAAGCTTAGTGACACAACTTAATTGGTTATAGATTTTAATGTAGTCATATGTAATATATTTTTAGGGATGTAATGATCTGTTCTTTTGGGAGCATGTATTTCCCCGTTAAAAAACCAGTTATACTAAGTCGTTCATATTACTGACACTTCATAATGTTGAGTGGAGCATTGACGTAAAAAAAAATAGCACAGGCTATCCCCAGTTTTAACATTTTCATATGTTAAAGATTTAAAGATTCTAGGCAGGAATGAACCTTATTGAAATTTGTAATCGGTTTAACTCGAAAAATGAAGCATTCAGGGTCGTTTAGACTTAAGAATCTGCACAAAGCAAATTCACAACGGAGAGAATTGCGGCAATGTAGTCCTAGCAATTTATAGAAACATTTAAAGTTGTTTTTTAGTTCCTGTTGCCATAGTGTAAAATTAAAAACAAAACTTGTACTGTAATAAGTGCAAGAAGAAAGTTTGTGCTCCTGTTGTGCTTTAAAGTGTCAGGGAGAAAGCATAGCAGCGTTTTTGCCAGTAGAAATTCTGAAAATGAGGTGCCTAAAGTCTTACCATATTCTTTGTATTTTTAAGGCATAACACCTGCTTCCAATTTTCAGTGGCTCCTTTGATGCTTGCAGTTCGGCAGTATCATGTTTAGCTTTTAACACAGGATTTATAAACATGTTATGGTATAGCATATCTCTTTTGCAAACAGGTGGCAACAATACTGTGTGACTTGGTCTTTTGTGGCTTTTCGAAAAAAAAAATGGTTTTTTGCATGCGTAGTCCCGCCCCCCCCCCCGCCATGATTGGCACTAAATTGAATCCTTTATCTGACATTTTAAAATAATTTAAATTTGAGATTTAGCATAATAAAGTTTCAGTTTAGTGATTTAGGGAGATTTTACTGTGGGAAATGTTACAGGGAAAATTGATTTTGATTGAATGAGTTAAATTTGGGCCCAGTTTCTAGTGGATAGCACCAGTATCTTGGTGTGCTGCCTTCTGCAGTACATACAGTTGTACTATTTTGCATTGTCTTCAAAACATTCTTAGTCACATTCTCATTAACAGCTTTTATATTAGCCCTGTGTGGTAGGCAGGGCAACTATTTGAATGTGGTGCTAGTAAACTAGAGGGTGGGACTAGTTTTCACTTAGTATAAGGTGCTAACCATCTAACTCTCTTCCAGTTTGCTGGCCTAGACCTGAACTCTTCAGATAATCAGAGTGGAGGAAGTACAGCCAGCAGTAAGTAAAACATTTTATGGATTTATTGAATATCTTAATATCTCATTGGACTTATTTAAAATTTAAGAATTTGCCCTCTAATTTTTACCATGTTAAGAATTAATGTAGATGTAGTGTTATGTAGAATTAATGTGGTACTTAGTGACCAGTCTCTAAAGCATTGTGGCCTTTTCGACAATAAAAGGGACTAGTTGGTTCTCTTGAGTAAAAACAGCTAACCATTAAAAAGAACCTTGTACAATACACAATTTATCTTTAGAAGAGTTTGATTATGTGCATTATGAATCCTGAGCTCAATTGAGAGGTAGCGGGGATGTGTCCATCCCTTTAGAGTGGGTTTACTAGAATCAAACTCAGTTAAAGGGAACATGCACTTTCATCAGCTATAGCTACTCCTTTCTCCCCAAGAACATGAGATTTACCAATAGTACAAGGCTATACTGAATTTTGGGGTGGTGGTTAAGATTTTAAATTACGTATTTAAAAGTTGTTTGTTTCAAGAGGGGTTATTTGGAGACTTGTTAGAGGTTAGTATTAAGGTAGGGGATCTTGATAGTTTATTATTTGGCAGTGGACCTCTGCTTCAGCTCAGGTCTCTTGCCACCTATTAAAACAAAACAAAAGAACGGGGGGTATAGGCTGTTCTCATTTTTAGGCTAGAAGGGCCTCACTGGGCACAAAATTACTTGGTGTTTGCTTTCAATTTCACCTTATTTGCCATGCTAAGAATCTTTTAGGAATTGATTATTCTAGTACAGATCTTTTTAATATTTAATTTAATTCATAAGTAAAAAGTTAAAATGTAGATTTGCTAATATTAAAGCAAATTTGCATTACTTTACTTGGGTATCCATTATTTGGTTTTGCTTCTCATCCATAGTCTAAACTGTATTCCTGCTTGCATGCAGAACAACAGTTGACTTTCCTTAAACTCACCAAGCCCGAAATTAAAATATCCAATTCCTTGAAATCCGCTCCCCTTTGCAGCTTTTCCATGTATATTTATTGTGTTTTGGAACTTACCACATAAAAACAAATAAACCTCTTAGTGGCTAATTGTGTGATTTGTTCCATAGTAGTCTTTTAGGTTGGTACAGCAATACTTAAATGTTGTAAGTGTTCTTGTTTATGTGACAGTTCTCTTAAAGCATAGCAGGCCTTTTAAAAAAAATTGTGTTAAATAACCACTAGTGGCTAGTTAAATGTATATGTGGATTTCAACTATTAGGTCCCAAGTCAAATTTTTGCTTACCAAGCTCTTTTTAGAAGTTCTCCTTAAGAAGCAATAACCTATTTAAAAGTAGAATCTTTTTTTGTAAGTAAACTGGAAGGCTAGAGATGTTTTTTTAAAAAAATGTATTCTAGGACCATTTTTTAATAGAAACTTTGGTAAAAGCTTTAGTGTGATGGGTTTGGCATTTAACTTTTTATTTCTTTTAGAAGGGCGCTATATCCCTCCTCATCTAAGAAACAGAGAAGCTACTAAAGGTAAGTTTTTGCAAGCAACTTTCTAATTCTAATTCTTGCTGCATTTAAAAGTTAGTTAAAGCCTGGGTAAAGTGAGGCAACTTGGGGAAGTCTGTAAACATTGTGCTCTTTTAGGTTTCTGTCAGGACAGGTTCAAGTATTAGGATTATTTCAAGGGTTCGGATCCCCATACCAGCCAGCCACCAAAAAAAAAAGACTTATTAACTTTGGAAAAACTTATCTAATGTCACACAGTGGGAAATTTTGCATCCCTGTGTCAGATTCTTCTGAGGCCATCGGCATGGTTTTGTACAGTTTTACTAGTGTTGTGCTTAATCTGTAGCATGGTTTCAAATTTTGTTTTAAAAATATGATTTCAGTTTGAAAAAGGTGGGTGCCCTGCTATGTAAACCAAATTGCATGGTGATAACCCAGTTATTTCTGTCTTTCAAAGGTGCCAAAATGAAGATGGGCTTATTGCAGGGTAGTTAATAGGTTATATAGCATTGGGCAGGCTCCCAGTAAGTTGAGAGTGATTCTCAGGTTTTATCTCCTTGCCTTAAATTGTTTCATTTGGAAGGTTTTGTCCGAAATGTATTACAACACTGAGTGTCTTTTCTCATTACATTTGTCATGTAGTGATAGATAAATAGTAGATGTTTCATATGGGACAACTGATTGGATGCTGTAATTCTGTAAAATAGATGATCTAAAGTTTAGAGGAAAAGGGATGGTCAGGAAAACTATTGAAAGGTCAGGAGGAGGGAAGATACTGGATAAAAAGACAGGATTGGGAGGGTGGAAAAGTCAACGGGAGCACATAGCTTCCTGTTGTTCCTCTGTCTCCATATGTAGTTTATATTAGCTTCACTGCCCTGGCAATGCATAGACATAAAATCTGTATTTCTCCCGGATCTCTTCATTATCATTCTTTTTAGGTGAAGTTGCTGCAGAGTTAGTCTTTACCATAATGGGAGTTCTCAGTGTTCCTTAGAATGTACTCGCTGGAACTGACCCTCATGTATATTTAGTGCTTTTTCCCCCCTTTGTTGCAGTGACAGGGATCAGAGAGGCAGTATCATAGAGGTTTTAGAGCTGGAAGAGATATAGAAATCTAACTCCACTCTATTGCTAGAAAAGGCTGTTGGTCACCTGGTTGGCTAATGGTAGAGATAGAAGGCAGAAAGAAAGTAACTTATCTTGTAAACTGTCTCTATTTAATAAGGTTTCACTAAAGCTGGTTAAACTCTACCTGTCTTTAAACCCTCTGTCCTTGAGCTAATTTACACCTTTGTCATCCTCTCTTACCTGAATGTTTATAGCTGTACCCAGGAACTTGTGCACACCAGTGTAGGGATCAGGGTTTCCTTTTTCCAGGCATTCCGTATTCTCATCAAGCTCATAGTAGATGAACTACTAAATAATATTATTTGACAGTAGTGTGCTTCATGTGTACCCAGCACTGTTCTTCTACTTTTTATTATTGAAACTGAAAAATGCTATATTAAGCTGAGTAATCTGACACTTTAAGAAGCATATTCTGAATGAATACACCTCTAAAAAAACATGGAAACAATGGTAACTGTTTCCCAGTGAACTCATTCACACCTATAAAATGAATAGAAATTAAGTCATGATGGTCATTCATTGTGTTATAGGCAAAGCTATTTTACCTCTTAGAGGTGTTATTCATTTAGAACATTTTTGGACAGATTGTTTGATTTAGTGTACGGTATTTTCTAGCGGAGAAAATTGAAGGTTTAAAAGTTTTGTGTGCTGGTATAAACCAACTCTAAATCTTCATTTTCTTCTGGTGCCATGATAGTAATACTTCCATTGGCCCTTGAGCCCACAGAGATAAGGTAGAGTCAGTGGAGGCCTTCAAATTCAGGAAGATTGGCAGTACCATACATAGCGTGGTTTCTATTTCTAATTAATTCAATGAAATGGGTTTGTGCTTTTTTTTTTATTGAAGGATTCTACGATAAAGATAGTACAGGGTGGAGTTCCAGTAAAGATAAGGATGCATATAGCAGTTTTGGGTCTCGTAGTGATTCAAGAGGGAAGTCTAGTTTCTTCAGTGATCGTGGAAGTGGATCAAGGGGAAGGTAAGTGATTTTTTGTCTTCTCACCTTATATGTTTACAATAGCAGTTTAGGAATTGGTCTTATAAATTGATAAGTCTTCATCCTGACCACCTATTTGGGTGTTAAGCATTGTCTGTTTAGTCATTGTAGTTTTTTAGCTGTAAGAGGTCTCTTTTCTGTGTAACAGGTTCAATTTAGTAATAAGATGAAAATATGAATATGCTTTTTGGCATAATGAAATTAGTTATTTTTCTGTTTCTCTAGTTTTATATATTCTATTTAAAAGAGTAAGTTCATCTAGTAAATGGCCTAATTTGGTTGAGATTTTTGTGGACTCTATGACAATTTTTTTAAACACCTTATATTTTTGATTATACAAGTGTGGTGAACTGACCCCATGTGCCTAATAGCTGTGGTTAGTCCTGTGTCCTGATTTTTCGCAAACAGGCCTAAAACTCTAAAAACATCTTAATTCAGGTAAGGATTATTTTCTACCTTTTATCCAAAATCTCACACAGGTGAATTGTCCTTTAAGTGACATTTTAGTATAACTTTAGGACAATTGATATTTGGTGTGCTATTCTTCTTTTGCCTATCACTAAATGTATTTGGATGGGCACTTTAAATGAAGGTGTGAGCTATGTGCCAATTTCAAATATATAAGACTTGATTCTTAATTTTGTCATATGTGAGGCCTGTTGAGGCTGTAAGACTTCTTAGAAATATAAAGAAGGATACTGATTTTAGAAAATGAAATTATGTAAATGATACATAAGATCTGTTTAATTAGAGAGCCTTACTTGTAAATAAGAATAAGCCAGAATTGGACCATTGACATCCTTGTTAGACATAATGAATGTCTCCAGGTACTGTTCTAGAGTAGTGCTAGGAATATAATAATGGTTAAATGATACAATTCTAATTAATTGCTTGCGCTATTAAGGTTTGATGATCGTGGACGGAGTGACTATGATGGCATTGGCAGTCGTGGTGACAGAAGTGGCTTTGGCAAATTTGAACGTGGTGGAAACAGTCGCTGGTGTGACAAATCAGATGAAGATGATTGGTCAAAACCACTCCCACCAAGTGAACGCTTGGAACAGTAAGTTTTTGAAATGGATGTTGGTTGTGATGAAGCCTTACTAGCTAGTATGACGAGTAAACTTACCAGTTCTTTGATTTTAGGGAGCTCTTTTCTGGAGGCAACACTGGGATTAACTTTGAGAAATATGATGACATTCCAGTTGAGGCAACAGGCAACAACTGTCCTCCACATATTGAAAGTGTAAGTATTTTTGCTTGACCTCTTAAGACACAAAGGGAAGTATAAATGTTTTCACAGCACATCAGAATGGGATGGGCTTCCTAGAGGCGTATGCAGACTAAACACCTTATAGGTTTGTGGAAAGAGAGAGGTTGAATTCAGTGTAACTATTATGAATAGTTCACTACCTGAAATAGAAAATGGGTCAAAACATAGGAGGAACCCAGAATCATCTCCAATATAGATTAAACATGGGTGTTGACTATTTTTCCTTCTCAGTGTAACATGATAGTTTTATTTAAAATTAAAGCCACTGTAAACTAAGTTACAAATTAGCTGTTCAGTTGGTTATTTCCATTATTGTATTTGTATAACACAGAAGTGGCTCCACATAGCATTTCCAGCTATTTAACCCTATTGAATTTCTTGACAGTTCAGTGATGTTGAGATGGGAGAAATTATCATGGGAAACATTGAGCTTACTCGTTATACTCGCCCAACTCCAGTGCAAAAGCATGCTATTCCTATTATCAAAGAGAAAAGAGACTTGATGGCTTGTGCCCAAACAGGTAAGCTCACTTGGTAAGAGTAAAACGTTGTTGCACTTTTTCTGTATATGTTTGGTGGGGTTTTGGGGGGGGGGTTATGTGGTCTCTGTTGCAACTACTCAGCTCTGCTGTTGTAGTGTGAAAGATGCCATAGACAATATGTAAATTATTGGGCATGGTTGTATTCCATAAAATCTTTATTTACAAGAATAAGGGGCGCTGGCCAGTTAGCTTAGTTGGTTAATGTGCAGCCTTGTAATGACAAAGTCAAGGGTTCAGTTTCCCTTACTGGCCAGCCACCCCCAAAATAAATAAAGAGCAGGCTAGGCCATAATTAGCTGGCTCCTGTTATAGATGGACCAAAGAAGTCACTTTTTGGAAAATTTATTTGGGGATAAAGTAAAATTACTAATTAACAAGTAATAGGGCAGTTAAAAAACACTTATCTACCAATGTCCATTCAAAAGTAATAAGCAGGTTTTTTTGTGTATGTGTTTGAATGAATATGCTTTCTCTTAACAGGGTCTGGAAAAACTGCAGCGTTTCTCTTGCCCATCTTGAGTCAGATTTATTCAGATGGTCCAGGCGAGGCTTTGAGGGCCATGAAGGTAAATATTTCTTTATAAAGTGGGAAATTATTGTAAAATTGTGAGAGCTTTCTAAATTATGCTGAGACTTATTCCAGTATTTCTAATTAAAAAGTTTTCAGGTGTAATCTGTAAATTACAAAAGGCGATTGTGTTGTGATGAACTTTTTAGACAGAATGAAGTCTGGCTTGAGGAAGTAACCGCTTGAGCTAAAGCCGACCCGGTGATGAACTTTTTAAAAAGGGTAGTAGAGTTTAACTTATTTATGTCTGTCTCTTAGGAAAATGGAAGGTATGGACGCCGCAAACAATACCCAATCTCCTTGGTATTGGCACCAACGAGAGAACTGGCAGTACAGATCTATGAGGAAGCCAGAAAAGTAAGTATGCATTTCAGTGATTATTAGCTTTCTCACTGATTCTGATGAAATGTTTTATGACCATGTAAAAATCTTTACCTTAAAGTTAATAAAATTTTTTTGCTTATAGTTTTCATACCGGTCTAGAGTTCGTCCTTGCGTGGTTTATGGTGGTGCTGATATTGGTCAGCAGATTCGAGACCTAGAACGTGGATGCCACTTGTTAGTAGCCACTCCAGGCCGTCTAGTGGATATGATGGAAAGAGGAAAGATTGGATTAGACTTCTGCAAGTATGTTAATTCTTATTTTTCATTTTTTGCCAGCTGGCCATTATAAGGATCCAAATTCTTGACCTTTAAGCACCATGCTCAAACCAAGTGAGCTAATCGACCAGCCCAGTATGTTAATTTTTAAATGTGTGGGGTGTAACATTACGTTTTAAAAATTACTGGCCATTAGTTTTGTGGTATTTATTAGCATCGTCTGTATTTTAAGATTGAAAAGTGATCTGTTTTAGTCATCTAACTTTTACAAAAAGTTTGTTCATAATTTCAATGTTGAAAAATCAGTAACATTTTAGTAGAGGCTGGGAATGACCAGACCATTACACAGTCAAGTAGTAAGAGCTAATTTGGCTGTGTGATCTCGGATGACTTATCTGGTGGGAGGAATCCTGTGCTATGTCATTGTCAAATCATGCCATGTGAGGAATTCAACATAATAAATACATAATTGTAATTACATAAAGATACAGCCACACTAAAACCATCTTTTGATTTCTTCTCAAATTCTAAACTCCGTTTTCTTTTCTTTTTTTTTTTTTTTTCTTCATTACAGGTATTTAGTGCTAGATGAAGCTGATCGGATGTTAGATATGGGATTTGAACCTCAGATACGTAGAATAGTTGAACAAGATACTATGCCTCCAAAGGGTGTCCGCCACACTATGATGTTTAGTGCTACTTTTCCTAAGGAAATACAGGTACTGTTTGAGGTTGCAAATTTAATTTATTTAGAAATTTGTTGTATTGCAGTAGATAGTAAAAAAATTATATATTTTTTCTTTCAGATGCTTGCTCGTGATTTCTTGGATGAGTATATCTTTTTGGCTGTGGGAAGAGTTGGCTCTACCTCTGAAAACATTACCCAGAA
The DNA here is from genome assembly GCF_000696425.1 of Galeopterus variegatus. Taxonomy (NCBI): domain Eukaryota; kingdom Metazoa; phylum Chordata; class Mammalia; order Dermoptera; family Cynocephalidae; genus Galeopterus; species Galeopterus variegatus. The sequence continues at coordinate 642,242 of NW_007726216.1, read as the reverse complement.
AGTAGTTTGGGTGGAAGAATTAGACAAACGGTCATTTCTGCTTGACCTCCTAAATGCAACAGGTAAAATTATGAATTAGGCAATAACCCATTTGTTTCACTTATATTACTTTTCCCTCCTTATTTAAAACATTGTTAAAAGTCTATTTTAATTGCTTCTATTTGCATGTTTACTGAGTACAAAGAGAAACTAAGCCGTATAGTGACAAAAACGCTGTAATTTTTAAAATTCAGGCAAGGATTCACTGACCCTGGTGTTTGTGGAGACCAAAAAGGGTGCAGATTCTCTGGAGGACTTCTTATACCATGAAGGATATGCTTGTACCAGTATCCATGGAGACCGATCTCAGAGAGATAGAGAAGAGGCCCTTCACCAGTTCCGCTCAGGAAAAAGCCCAATTCTAGTTGCCACAGCAGTATGTATAATATATCTTATTTTCATTCAAGTTCAGCATGTTCAAATATTTGCTTTCTTTTAAGTGGGCCATAATACAACAGAAGTTATTTTCCAGGTAGCGGCAAGAGGACTGGATATTTCAAATGTGAAACATGTTATCAATTTTGACTTGCCAAGTGATATTGAAGAATATGTACATCGCATTGGCCGTACAGGACGTGTAGGAAACCTTGGTAAGTGTTTGGTCACTTGATGGTCTGATCCTGTTTTTTGTTGTGATGCTTGCAGCAGAGAACTTTAAGGAATCTTAAATATTAGAATCCTTATTTCCAAGGAATGCAATTAAAATATATTTTAATGATAAAAGTGATGGAAGAGTCAGGTTTTGCTCAAAGCACTTTGAGTTGGTTAAATAGCAAGTTGTAATAATTTTTTTTAAGTAAAAAACTGTACAGTAGGGAAACTGTAGGCCTTTATTTATTTACTTTTTAAAAACTTTTAGGCCTGGCCACCTCATTCTTTAACGAGAGGAACGCAAATATTACTAAGGATTTGTTGGATCTTCTTGTTGAAGCTAAACAAGAAGTGCCGTCTTGGTTGGAAAACATGGCTTATGAACACCACTACAAGGGTAGCAGTCGTGGGCGTTCTAAGAGGTGAGAAACAGATGGTGTATAATGAGGGGCATGGCTGTTCACTTATACTTCCCAGCGTTGTTTGCTCTGAGCAAGTAATGTCCAGGGTTAACTTTTCAGTATTTAAGTTAAAAAGCTTAATTTTCTTAGGCTGTCTAAATTCTTTGGGTAAGGGCTATTAGAAAGGGTGACACCAAGGTAGTCTCAGCCTTTCACTGCTAAGGCCTTGAAACCATTATTAGGGGAAATACATGGCTGGGCGGAGAATCGTTTGAATGAAAAAATCAGAAATTGGTCATTGGGAAGTTTTAACAGGAATTGGGTTATTTAGTGGAATTTCATCTTCATGTGAACCAATGTGTGTATTCTTCCCTTGTAGTAGTAGATTTAGTGGAGGATTTGGTGCCAGAGACTATCGACAAAGTAGTGGTGCCAGCAGTTCCAGCTTCAGCAGCAGTCGTGTGAGCAGTGGCCGAAGTGGTGGAGGTGGCCACGGCAGCAGCAGAGGATTTGGTGGAGGTAGTGTTAATTTTTAACCTCTTTGGGAAAGGCTTTTTTCCTTTTAGTCATTTTTTTCAATGCGTAATAAAAGCATTGGGGAAGTTCAGCACTGTAGATTGTGTTTTGTAACGTTACATCAAAGTACTTAAGAGAAGGATTGTTTTTAACCATGGATGACTTAAATTAATTTCTTTTTTAAATCTCTCATTAGGTGGCTATGGAGGCTTTTACAACAGTGATGGATATGGAGGAAATTACAACTCCCAGGGGGTTGACTGGTGGGGTAACTGAGTCTGCTCTGCAGTAGGTCACCCTGCCAAACAAGCTAATATGGAAACCACATGTAACTTAGCCAGACTATACCTTGTGTAGCTTCAAGAACTCGCAGTACATTACCAGCTGTGATTCTCCACTGAAATTTTTTTTTTAAGGGAGCTCAAGGTCATAAGAAGACATGAAAGGAACAATCAGCAGCCCTGTTCGGAAGGTGGTTTGAAGACTTCATTGCTGTAGTTTGGATTAACTCCCCTCCCGCCTACCCCCATCCCAAACTGCATTTATAATTTTGTGACTGAGGATCATTTGTTTGTTAATGTACTGTGCCTTTAACTTTAGACAACTTTTTATTTTGATGTCCTGTTGGCTCAGTAATGCTCAAGATACCAATTGTTTTGACATAATAAATTTACTGAACTTGGGCTAAAATCAAACCTTGGCACACAGGTGTGATACAACTTAACAGGAATCATCGATTCATCCATAAATATTATAAGGAAAAAACTTATGCGGTAGCCTGCATTAGGGCTTTTTGATACTTGCAGATTGGGGGAAAAACAAGCAACAAACGTCTTGAAGCATATTAATGGAATTAGTTTCTAATGTGGCAAACTGTATTAAGTTAAAGTTCTGATTTGCTCACTCTATCCTGGATAGGTATTTAGAACCTGATAGTCTTTAAACAAGCCATTCCAGTCATGATGAGGTGATGTATGAATACATACATTCAAAGCACTGTTTTCAAAGTTAATGCAAGTAAATACAGCAATTCCTCTTTCAATGTTTAGGCAGATGATGAAGTATGAGCTAGCCAAATGTGGGCATACTATTATAGGGAAAGTTTAAAGGTCTGATAACTTGAAATAGGTTTTTAGGAGAATTCATCTACTTAGACTTTTTGAATGCCTGCCATAAATGAAATCGAAATGGTAGAATGGCTGACCACAGCAATGACCAGCCCTCATTAGGGCCCTGGATGATTTTTGGTCTAATAACGCATGCTAGTGTTGATGTTTTTTGGTCAAGATGGTAGGAACAGGAAGAATTATGCAGCAGGCTTTATTTTAAATGCCGATTCACATTACTCTGTTCAAGCTGCGTTGAGATGTTAAACTGGCTTACTATAGACTTTGTAAAAATGGCTCCAGAAGAGTATAACAAACTGAAATCTTTGAGATCACACAGGTTGGAAATATGTACATAACTGCACAAGGTGTCAATTCTGCTCTACAGTGCAGTTTTAGTCAGTTTTAGTTGCATAGGTTTCCATTGTATTTATAGTCTGTTTATGCTAAATCTGGCCAAAGATGAGCATTGTCCACCACTAAAACGCCTCTGCCACTTTGAATTCTGTGCTAATTTTGTGGCCAGAATGAGGTGATCAAAACGCTCAATCTTTTTACAGTGGCATAGGAAGATGGCAAAAATTTCCTAAAGTGCAATAGATTTTCAAGTGTATTGTGCCTTGTTCTAAAACTTTTATTAAGTAGGTGCACTTGACAGTATTGAGGTCATTTGTTATGGTGCTATTTCAATTAGTCTAGGTTTAGGCACTTGTACATTTTGCCCATAACTTTTTACAAAGTACTTCTTTTATTGCACATTCAGAGAATTTTATATATATGTCTTGTGTGCGTGTCCTTAAACTTCCAATCTTATTTTGTCTCTTGGAGATTGTTGAACGCAGCTTGTCTAGGAAGGGGATGGGACTAGATTCTAAAATTTATTTGGGACCATGGGAATGATAGTTGAGAAGAAAACTTTGCACACGACAGATTTCTAGATACTTTTTGCTGCTAGTTTTATGTAATATTTATTGAACATTTTGACAAATATTTATTTTTGTAAGCCTAAAAGTGATTCTTTGAAAGTTTAAAGAAACTTGACCAAAAGACAGTACAAAAACACTGGCACTTGAATGTTGAATGTCACCGTATGCGTGAAATTATATATTTCGGGGTAGTGTGAGCTTTTAATGTTAAGTCATATTAAACTCTTAAGTCAAATTAAGCAGACCCGGCATTGGCAGTGTAGCCATAACTTTCTGATGTTAGTAAAAACAAAATTGGCGACTTGAAATTAAAACATGCCAAGGTTTTGATACACTTGTCTTAAGATATTAATGAAACACTTCAAAACACTGACACGAAGTGTCCAGATTCTCAGATGTTTGTTGTGTGTGTTTTGTTTAGTTGTGTGTATTATTATTATTTTTTTCCAGTGAATGTCTGGCACATTGCAATCCTCAAACATGTGGTTATCTTTGTTGTATTGGCATAATCAGTGACTTGTACATTCAGCAATAGCGTTTGAGCAAGTTTTATCAGCAAGCAATATTTTCAGTTATTAAATATTTCAAAAATCATTTGAGTGGATTTAAACTTGCTGAATGTAAAGATTGAACCTCAAGTCACTGTAGCTTTAGAATCATCGATTCATCCATAAATATTATAAGGAAAAAACTTATGCGGTAGCCTGCATTAGGGCTTTTTGATACTTGCAGATTGGGGGAAAAACAAGCAACAAACGTCTTGAAGCATATTAATGGAATTAGTTTCTAATGTGGCAATTCAGCAATAGCGTTTGAGCAAGTTTTATCAGCAAGCAATATTTTCAGTTATTAAATATTTCAAAAATCATTTGAGTGGATTTAAACTTGCTGAATGTAAAGATTGAACCTCAAGTCACTGTAGCTTTAGTAATTGCTTATTGTATTAGTTTAGATGCTAGCACTGCATGTGCTGTGCATATTGATTTTATTAAAATAAAAAGTTGAACTGCACAGTCTCCTTTGTTGTTGTCAATTGTGGTTTATTTTTGGAGGTGAAAATAAAGTTGTGCTCTTGCCTGAATTGTAAAATGTAATTTTTTGGTTGCCATTGAGTTATTTTTTGAGATTCCTCTTGGAGACAAACACTCTGGTACCATAATTATTTGTAATAAAAGATGAAAATGGTGTTAGTTTGAAACAGTGAAACAGGATTTCTGTAATAGATGGAAATCTAAAAGGCCCTTAGTGATATGTAGCATATATTACAAATTGGTTTATACTTTAAGCAACTTAAGGGTGAGAGACTCCTTGTTCTCTGAAGTGTTTGATGTGAAGGAGGGTTGAACAGTAGAACAATGAATTGGGTCAAGTATATTAGTGATCTGAGTAATGGTAAGTATGTACATGGGGGTCAGGGTGATAACATCCATTGTTACCACACACGCTGGCACAGCCGCTACCGGTTAACATGCAATGGTATGGAAGCCATAACTGCATATATGTTAACCTCTAGGGTAGAGGTTAGGTTGAACCATGTGAAAGCTATTCTGTTTTTATAGGTTGGATATGATCAAATACTGGTTTAACCTGATGAAAGTATGCATATTCAGCTTTTGTTTCACTTTGAGTTCTAGGTTTGCAGTATTAAGTTTTTTGCACTGTAAGGAAATACTTTGTTCTGGATAATTACCATTTTCAGAGTCATGGCCTCAAAATAGCAAGCCTAAGGTTTTAGGGCAGAATTTTGAAGCATAATATGCCATAATGATTTTGGAGATAGAAAAGAGGAAAGTAGGTGAGTCTGAATTCAGTCAAAAGTGTGGAGAGGTTGTGTTAGGATTGCTAGATTGAGAAGTAGCCGAAGGTGACTCATGGAGTGAAACTGGATTCTTAATTCAAGGTCCCCTTTATATGTTATGAGAGGAGTGAACACTCAAGATAATCTTGGGATGGGCCGGCCCGGTGGCGCACTGGAGAGCGCGCCGTCTGGGAGCGCGGCGGCGCTCCCACCGAGGGTTCGGATCCCATGTGGAGACCGGTTCCTGCTCACTGGTTGAGTGCGGTGCGGGCACAACGCCGAGGGTTGCGATCCCGTTACCGGTCAGTAAAAAAGACAAAAAAGGAAAAAAAAAAAAAAAAGAATCTTGGGGAACTACCTAAATTTTTAACTATTTGAGATTATTTATAGTCTAGCAGGGTTAGGAGTATAACCCAAGTTTATTATGTTTGCATACTGCTACATTAATTTCTGTGGTTTAGTTTTAGTTATATATATTTAAATACCTAAATGCTGTTGTCACTCTTCTGCACTGTTAATATATATCCTAGGGTGTTTTTTTTTTTTTCTTCTTAATTGCTATTTATTTCCTGGGTTCTTAATCTCAGCTGAATTTCAATTCAAAAATTTTTAATGGCTTTATAGGAGCTGTGTTTTCACATGTTTGAAAATACCTCATGTCTTTATGCTTAAACAATTGTAAGTTTTGTGTTTCCCGTGCCCTCAGTTCTAAGTGACCTGCTTGAATACCCACAGGCTGCTCTTGGAAGCTCAGTTACCTATATTGGTATTGACAAGTCTCACCTCCTCCCCACCTGAATGCATAGGTTTCATTCACTGGATACAAGGCTTTGGAAGTTCTTATTTGGGTTTTGTGTTTTCCTGTTCCATTCTATTCTCATTGAACACAATTCTGGGTGTGTTTAAACCAGCTTTGCTTCATATCTTACTCTCTTCAGTTTACAATCTGTTTTTCAGCATATTGTCTATTATGTCTAATGTGGTTTTCCTTTTTATAATGGCTTCAAATTCTTACCTCATTTTCAACATTGATGTTTTTTTCTCTGAGTTTTCACTACAAACTGGGTTGCCTTCAGGAAAATTCTGAAATAGAACTTTTGACACGGAACACTATGTTTAATTATATTATGGGAGGACATTTTGTGACCTGGAAAGATGTTTATTATGAGAAAAAACCTGAAACAGACCAACACAATTTAAGAGCAGGAAATAGATGTTTCAAAACAAGAGTTAAACATATGACTCAGCAATTCCACTCTTAGGAGAATTCTACCCAGGAGAAATGAAAACTTAACTCTGCGACTTAAATTTGTATTTATATTTGTATGCAAATGTTTATGGCTGAGTAACTGGAACCAGAAAGTGGAAACAACTCAAATGTCCATCAACTGGTGAATGGACAAACAATGCACTTACATGAAATGGAATGCTGTTTGGTAATAAAAAGGGATGAGACACTGATAACTTCTCACCATCCTCTGGGGGACTGAACCACATCCCTGATTTCTTTCTCCCTCTTCAAAGGGTCATCAGGTGGGCCTGCCACTAGTCCTGATTTTATTGTATTTAAGAGATAACTGTCATGGTTTATAATTTAGGGTTGTTACTGTTTTCCTTGTTACTTTGAGGACATTTTATTTCTTGTGATAAGTAGAGTAAAATGCCTCATATCTTTTGCTGGAAATATCCTCCATTCTTCACTTTTTCACTATTACTCTGTTCTCAACAGCACATCTGTATTACCTAACATCAGTCAATTAGTGGTATGCAGAATGGTCTCTGAAGTTCCACTCCTGACCCCAGTCATCAGGATCTTTCAGTGCAAGGCAAAGGTTGATGTAGGGTTCATTCAAAACCTGATTTGGGTGTCTCCTTGAGTGTTGGGCTTTGGGAAATGTAGTGATGAGTTCAGATTTGTCCTTTCCCTCTTGGAGCCCAGTTGGCTTTCTTTTGTGGTTCCTCAATTTGGTGCTGCAATGGAAGTACCTGGGAAATAGGGCTGGCCCATGGCTCACTTGTTAGAGCGTGGTGCTGACAACACCAAGTCAAGGGTTAAGAATCCCTTACCGGTCATCTTTTAAAAATATTTTTTTAAAAAAATTTACCTGGGAAATGATTCTAGGTTGACTCCTAACAGAATCTCCTCTGGGGGTTTGATTTTTGGTTTTTGCCTTTGTTTTTATCCCTAAAGCTCCTCCGGCAATTCTGATGCAGCAAACTTAGGTATGGAGTCCACTGTTCTCTACCCTTTTATCATCTGTTCCAAACTTCCAATTGCCGTTATCATTTTTCTGGTTCTTACAGAAGAATATATTCCAAATTCTAATAGATACTGGAACCAAATTAATGGTATCCAAGTGGCCCTTATGGTGTGGTACTAATCTGCCATTGCTGCTTTAACTTATTTCCCATACCTTATATAGTAGCCAAATGTGATGCTATTGTCTAGACACACCCTGTGCTTTCTTCCACCTCTGCCTTAGTTTTTGCTCACACCTTGTTCCTTCTAACTAGAATTGGACCTAAATTAATGTTTTAAAATAATTTTATGTTACATACTGTACTTAAAATATTAAGCTGCCATTTACAATTACTTAGTGATGTGGAGAAAATACTTGCTCTAATGAGTGGATGAAAGAGTAGATTACATGTAAGTGTGCAGAATGATCTCAACTATGTTGAAAATACGTAGAAAACCAGAAGGAAATCTGCTAAAATAGTAACCGTTCTTGCTTCTGGTTGAAATTATAAAGATTTTCTACTGCTTTATACTTTCCTGTACTGCAGAAATTTTATACAATTAGAATATATTTTCCAATAAAACTTTTAAAATTTTTAATTTGGAAATGATTATAGATTAACAGGAAGTTGCAAAAACAGCAGAGAGGTCCAGTGTACCCTTCACCCCGTTTCCCCCCATGGTAACATCTGGCATAACTGTAGTACAAAATCCAAACCAGGATATTGCCTTTGGCACAATCTATGGACCATCTTCAGATTTCACCAGTTTCACTTGTATTCACTTGTGTATGTGTAGTCCTATGCAGTTTTGTCACAGGTGTAGATTTGTGTAACCCCCTCCACAGAACTATTCCATCATTATAACACTCTACCTCATGCTATCCACATTCTGTCCCTAACCCCTGGCAACCACTCATCTGTTTAACATCTTTAAAATGTCATTTCAAATTTATTATATAAACGGAATTGTGTAGTATGTGACCTTCGGAGGTTGGCTTATTTTCACTCAGCGTAATATCCTTGATCAATCTAAGTTGTTGCAAATAATTCATTCCTTTTTATTGCTGAGTAGTATGGATGTTCTGTAGTTTATCCGTTCAGTCATTGAAGGACATTTGGCTTGTTTCCAGTTTTTGACAATTACAAATAAAGCTGCTATGAACATTAAGCTTCGTATGAACGTATGTACAGGTTTTTGTGTCGACATAGGTTTTCATTTCTTTGGCATAAATGCCCAGGAGTGCAATTGCCAGATTATTTGCTAAATATGTGTTTAGTTTAAGAAACTGCCGAACCATTTTCCAGAGTCGCTGTACTATTTTACATTCCCGCCAGTGGTGCAAGAGAGATCCAGTTTCTCTGTGTCTTCACCAACATTTGGTATTGTCATTATTTTTCATTTTGGCTGTTCTAATTGGTGTGAAGTGATATCTCATTGTGGTCTTAATTTACATTTCCCTAATGGCTAGCTTCATTGAACATCTTTTTATTTTTTTAACTGAAACATAATTGATTGTATGTATCTGTGGAGTTCAGTGTTGAATATCTATACCTGTATGCAATATGTGATAATATGTTCAAATCAGGATAACCACTATATTCATTATTACACAATGCAATCATTTTTTGTGGCCCTTTATCAATTTCTTGCTCCCCCCCCCCCCAATCCCCTTACCACCTCTGGCGGCCTCAGTTCCATTCTGTCTTTTGAACATCTTTTTGTGTGCTTATTTGCCACTTTTCCATTCTCTTTGGTAAAATGTTAAATTTAAAATGACATTTTAAAATTGATTGTTTTCTACTGTTGAGTTTTGAGAGTGTTATTTTTTTTGGCAGCTGGCTGGTATGGGCATCCAAACCCTTGACCTTGGTGTTATAGCACCGTGCTCTAACCAACTGAGCTAACCGGTCAGCCCTCATTTATTTTCTGTTTTTTATTTTTATTTTTTTTGAGAGTTCTTTATTCTAGGTACAAGTCGTTTGTCAGTTACATCGTTTGCAAATATTTTCTTAGCTCGATTTTTCATCTTAACAGTCTTTTGCAGAGCAAATGCTTTTAATTTTTTAAAACATTTTACATTTCGATGCAGTCCAATTTGTCAGTACTTCCATATATGGATCATGCTTTTGGTGTCATGTCTAAAAATTCTTTAGCCCTGGGTCCTAAAGATTTTCTCTTATTTTTTTTCCTGCGAATTTTTTTTTTTTTTCCTACGAATTTTGTAGTTTTACATTTAAATCTGTGATCCAGGGGCTGGCCGGTGGCTTACTCGGGAGAGTGCAGTGCTGATAACACCAAGGCCACGGGTTTGGATCCCATATAGGGATGGCTGGTTTGCTCACTGGCTGAGCGTGGTGCTGACAACACCAGGTCAAGGGTTAAGATCCCCTTACCGGTCATCTTTAAAAAAATATAAATAAATAAATAAATAAATCTGTGATCCACTTGAATCCATATTAAAGGCGTGAGGTTTAGGTTGAGGTCTATTTCTTTTTTAATTTATGGATCCCCAATTGTTATAGCATCATTTGTTGAAATGACTATCCTTCCTCCATTGAATTACTTTTGCACCTTTGTTTCATTGATCTGTGTGTTTATTCCTCCACCAATACCACACTGTCTCAATTATTTTTACCTATATAGTAAACCTTAAAATTGGGTAGAGTGATTCCTCCCACTTTATTATAGTTTTTAAAAATGTTTTAGCTCTCCTAGTTTCTTTCCTTTTCCACATAAATTTTAGAATAAGCTTTTCAATATCTACAAAAAATCTTGTTTGGATTTTGATGGTAATTTTGCTAAACCTATAGATCAATTTGGGGGAGAATTGAGATCTTTACTATGTTGAGTCTAAATCTTATTTTTAAGTTGTGAACTCAGAATATCCAACTAACAGGAAAAATTACCTAACATGGAATACTCTTATTTATTCATCCTAGAATCATGCTCTTCTTTTGGATACATGTCTGTGGAGCAAGTGTCTCCGTGAAATGCCACAATTTGTGAAGATAGTTCCTGCAGGAATATTCAGGAGTCCAGCTTCTAGTTACGGCAGCGTTAGGTATTTCAGATCAACCTTCCTGTTGAAGACAACCATGAAAAATCATGCAGGCTTTCCCATTCCGGGTCTGTAAGCACCTTTTGGAAGGGTTCCTATCTGGAACAGAGACAGAGGCTTCCCAATGCTCAATTTTAAGTGAGTAACTGAGCAGAAAATGCAGTATTCAGCTAATCCCAAACTTGGAAGAAACCTTAAAGCTTTTCATTTCATCTTCTTAAAGCTCATCATTTTGAGAGTACTTTGGAATCTTACTTGAATATTAATTCTCAGCATGCATTCAACTTAATTACCATAATGTCCCAGAATTTTAATAACACTTAAAATTTTCACCATGGAACCATGTCCTTGAATGGTACTGTTGTGACTTCCTGTAGAAGTTTTTTAATTGGAACACACTTTGGGCAGAGCCTTCCCTTTCACAGGGGGCACAGAAGTAGCTGCCATGCAGGATTTGTAATCCTCTTTATAGGGATTTTGCAGAAACCTACAGCATTAACAGTGTTCCTTGTAAGAGAACCTGTGGGATAAATTTATCTTGGGTGTCAGTGTCACAAACAGGCTTTGCTTCTAAGAAACATGTTTTTATCTTATAAACACTGGGAAAACTATACATGGTTTTACTGTGGCCCACCCGCAGGAATGAGTTCTTACAGCGTTTATTAACAATATACCCCTGGTTGCATTTTAGCCTACTCATTTTCTCTTTTCTTACTTTTTCATTTTCTTGCATGGATATCTGAAAGTTGCTTCCAAATTTTGGAGTGAGATAAGGTATAAATATGTAAAAGGAAACTTCAAAGCTATTGTTTGCTTGTTTGTGTATATGTGTGTGTTTGTGCGTGCTGTTTTGGTTTCTTACCAAACAGAAAGGAATTTTTTGAGACAGGAGAACTTAGATTTAACAGTGATAATAAAGATTTTTAAAAGGAAGGGAGGTGATTCCTACCTAAATTTTGGCAGCAAAGCAACACAGGTAATCCTGCTCCGGCATTGGGATACAGCTCTTAGGTTTTATCTGATTCTAAAGGGATGTTGGGTTTTATCTTCACATACTGTGGCTTGACAGAAGGTCATCAAGACTGGATGGTTCCTATGACTGTATTCTCTACTAGGGGAGATGAAACTACTAATGATATATTTTTAGTGGTAGTATCAATAGGGTGGAAACAGCTATAGACTTACTATGTTTTAACAAACAAGCAGTCAAAATAAAGGTGTTTGAAAATGTGCTTAGTACCGGAAGACAAGGATATATTTTGGTCAGAGCTCTGTATAAAACCCTAAGTAAAGAGAGAAAGTAGCAACACCCTGGCTGTATTTGTGCTTTCTCTCCACTTAGATGCTTAGATTCCCTCCTGGTGGAGGAGATATGGAGTGCTCCTGTTTAAGGCCAAGTCTTCTAATTTGTGCCTTTCTCAAAAACCTAGCACTTGTGGCTGTCTCTCATCTTTTAACATACCATCCGTATTTCTTGCTCTCCTGGCTCATTCCCCTAATGTCACCCATCTCAAAGTTCCCTTGATCTCATGTCCCTATCCAGCTTTCCACTCCATTTTTCCATACTGCCTCCCAACTTTCTGCAAAACCTCAAATTCAGGGGCCGGCCTGTGGCTCACTTGGGAGCGTGTGGTGCTGACAACACCAAGTCAAGGGTTAAGATCCCCTTACCGGTCATCTTTAAAAACAAAAAACAAAAAAAACACACACAAAAAACCAAAACCTCAAATTCAGGGGCCGGCCTGTGGCTCACTTGGGAGCGTGTGGTGCTGACAACACCAAGTCAAGGGTTAAGATCCCCTTACCGGTCATCTTTAAAAACAAAAAACAAAAAAAACACACACAAAAAACCAAAACCTCAAATTCAGGGGCCGGCCTGTGGCTCACTTGGGAGCGTGTGGTGCTGACAACACCAAGTCAAGGGTTAAGATCCCCTTACCGGTCATCTTTAAAAACAAAAAACAAAAAAAACACACACAAAAAACCAAAACCTCAAATTCACTGTCTACTTCCTTGCCTCTTTCATTTTTTTCCTACTCCAATCAGCTTTTCCTTCCACCATTCCACTGAAGTGGCTCTTATTAAAGTCACAGTCACCCATTCTTTCTCATCTTACTAGGCCTTTCGGCAGCACTTGACACTGAGCACTTCCTTGTTGATATGTTTTTGTCACAAGGTTTCCATGAGCTCACACTTACCTGGTTTCCTCCTCCTTTGGTCCTGTCCTCTTCCTCCTTCCCAGCTCTTTAATGTTGGAGGGTCCCAGGGAATAGTCATTGACCAGCCTCTCTCCCTAAGTGCTTTCATCCATTTTCATGGCTTTGGATATCATCTCTTTCAGTTATTCAATATTTTATTTAGATGATGCATTCACTTATTTCAAGAATCACATGATATATGAAGTTACACAGTAAAGTCTTGCTCCCACCTGCCCCCATCCCATTTATACCTCCCCCCAACCTAAACAGTAACCACATATTAGTTGCTTGTATTTCCTTCCAGAGTATCCTTATGCAAATGTGAGCATATATCAATCTATTTTCTTATTTTACACAAAAGGTAGTGTACTATAAACATTGTCCCATACCTTTTTTCTACAAATAATATATACTGGAGATCTTTGCATATCAATACATAAGAATAATTCTTCCTTACGGTTGTATAATCAGAATATTCTATTCTTGCATTGAAAGCACCAAAAAAGAACCCCCTCTATTATGTGGCTATTCTATAATTTATGCAACTAGCCTCCTATTGATGGACATATAGTTTGTTTCCCATCTTTATTACCAACAATTTTTTCATTTCCTTGCTCTTTTATGGAGTTTTTCTGCTTTTTTTTTTCCCTATTAAAAAAAACTATAAAGTTTGTCTAGTCCTAAAATTCTGTCAGTTTTTGGGGGGATGATGTTAATTTATAAATTAACTTAGGGATAATGGACATTTATGATGAGTCTCTGAGGTTGTCCTTTTTTTTGAGTAATGTTTTAAAATTTTTCTTGATATAGATCTTGAACATTTTGTATAAAGTTTATTCCTAGGTATTTTATCTTATTTGTTACTATTATAAATGGGGTATCTTCTGTTATATTTTCTAACTGGTAATTGTATATATGAAAGCTAGTAATTTCTGTGTATTTTATTTTCTGCTACCTTACTGAATTCTCATATTTTTTATAGTAGTTTCTCAGTTACTTCTCTTGGCTTTTCCAGGTTCACAGTTACATCATTTGCATAGAAGTTTTACTTCCTCCTTTCCAGTTCTTAGACCTCTAATTTATTTTCTCTGGTCTATTTGGTTTGTTTAATATTGCTAATAAAATGTTAAATAATAATGGTAATTCTTCAGATATTTCCCCATTAAGTGTGATGCTGGAATAATGTTAAACGTGTTAAGAGTATCGGTCTATTCATATTCTGAGTTTTTATTAAGATGGATGTTGAATTTGTCACATGCATTTTCAGCCTTTACAGAAATGATTATGCTTTTTCCTCCCTAGATTTATTAATATACTTAAATGTTTTAATATATATATATATTTTTGGTTTTTTTGTGGGTTTTTCCGGCAGCTGGCTAGTGCAGGGATCAAACCCTGGACCTTGGTGTTATCAGCACCATGCTCTAACCAACTGAGCTATCTGGCCAGCCCTGGAACCACTTCTACTATCTAGAAGTAAAACGCTCTCTATTAAGAAACAGGACAATACGGGGCCGGCCCGTGGCTCACTCGGGAGAGTGCGGTGCTGATAACACCAAGGCCACGGGTTCGGATCCCATATAGGGATGGCCGGTTTGCTCACTGGCTGAGCGTGGTGCTGACAACACCAAGCCAAGGGTTGAGATCCCCTTACCGGTCATCTTCTATTAAAAAAAAAAAAAAAAAAAAGAAACAGGACAATACCATCTTACTGACTGTGTGTGACATTCTGCAAATGGCTTTATATCTGAGCCATTGCTTTCTTTACTGTGATGTAAGAATAATAGGACTTGCCCTATACAATTAAGAGATGATCTAAAGTGCGATTTTATGATTCCATGGTTCCTGTGGACATATAATAGCAGATTGTCACAACTGTCACACACAAAAAAACCTCTGCCCCTCCCCCCAGCCTTCCACCACTCTCCCAGGGAAGGAGGCACAGAGCCACCCTGCCAGCTCCCCGTTTCACCATCTCTCTGCACTAGCTGGTTACCTAAGGCTGGTCCATTGTTCTGAACATTGCCTGCCTCCAGCCTAGACCATGGAAACAGCTGCCTCTGTGCACCTCCATTCTCTCCTCCTGTGACATAGCTCCATTTCTGCATCTGCCTTACTAACAGAACCCCACTTAGGTTCAGGGTGGCAATGTGCCTCCCTAAGAATATGTGGTTTCTCAGCCTCCCTAGCACCCCTGTGGGAGCCTGGCTCCTGGTCACGTAGGTGGAAGTCCCTGGGGCGGGTGTCCCTGCCCATGCAAAGCCTCATGAGGAGCTTTTGGCTCTACTGTTTTTTCCTTCCTAGAACTTGGAGCATGATGTCCGGAATACAGGAACCAGTCTGTGACCACAAGGATGAAAACATGCTGAGATTGGTGGAATGGAGACGTGAGCGAGCCTATCTGCGGGATAACACAGTGAAGCCAGTGCCCAGCCTGAGCTGTTTTCCTCTAAAGCTCCCGTTAAATAAGAAAGTAAACCCCTATGCATCTTGGCCTCATTCCCTGCTGGGCTGTCTATTCTTGCAACTTTTGGGCAGGTTTAAATTTTTTTCTAAATTAAAAATTGAGAGCTGGCTGGTTAGCTCAGTTGGTTAGAGCAATGGTACTGATAACACCAAGGTCAAGAGTTCATATCCCCATACTGGCCAGCTGCCAAAAAGAAAAAGAAAAAAAGTAAAAAGGAACCTATAAGCTACACAGAGAGGGAAGATCCAATCATCTGTTCTGATGCATAAATATTTTTACATTTATTTGCCACCATAGGAGAAACTATTTGTCAGCTTTTTTTTTTTTTTTTTTTTTTTTTAAAAGATGACCGGTAAAGGGATCTTAACCCTTGACTTGGTGTTGTCAGCACCACGCTCAGCCAGTGAGTGAACCGGCCATCCCTATATAGGATCCGAACCCGTGGCCTTGGTGTTATCAGCACCGCACTCTACTGAGTGAGCCACAGGCCGGCCCGAAATTTCTTCTTTTAAAACCCTAACTGTAGGACTGGCCTGTGGCTCACTTGGGAGAGTGTGGTGCTGATAACACCAAGGCCATGGGTTTGGATCCCTATATAGGGATGGCCCGTTAGCTCACTTGGGAGAGCGTGATGCTGACAACACCGAGTCAAGGGTTAAGATCTCCTTACTGGTCATCTTTAAAAAAAAACAAAAAACCCCCCAAAAAACCCTCTAACTATATATTTTCCTGCTAAAGAAGACAACACATATGCACACACACGTGCATGCACACACACTAACCTTGATTTTACATTTTTATCCATAAGCCAGACATTGCCCTCGTTAATTTTTTTTTTTTTTTTTTTTTTGTCTTTTGTCCGTGTCCGGCAACGGATCGCAACCCTCAGTGTTGCCCCCGTACCGGACCAGGGACTGGCAACGGGATTGCAAACCTCGGCGTTGCTCCCGCGCCTCGCTCAGCCAGTGAGCGGGAGCCGGTCCGTATGTGGGATCCGAACCCTCGGGCGGGAGCGCCACCGCGCTTCCCAAGCGGCGCACTATCCAGTGCGCCACTGGGCCGGCCCGT